>NC_053396.1:54140837-54240713 GCF_905171765.1 Bufo bufo
AACTCATGAACATTTAAGGGATTGTCTCATCTTGCCATTACTAAGGTGAGACAGTTGCAGCCACCAGCGGGCCAGGAAACTGCTCCAGCACTCGCTGTTTCAGCAGTGCCAGACTGGCCTACCGGGATACCGGGAAAATTCCCGTTAGGCCGGTAGCCTTGACTGCCGCACGGCCGGCCGTGCCGACAGCGAGGAGGCTCCTTGGCTGGTGCAGTATATTACACAGAGTGACTGACAGAGAGAGGAACCCATCCCCCGCCCCCAACAGCAGGCTCCAGCACGGACATTGCCCGGAGCCTGACTCCTCCCACACATGTGACTGATCACATGATCATGACATCACGGAAGGTCCTTTAGCCTAGTAGCTGCTGCTTGTGTAGAGCTGTCATCCGGCTGTTCAGGGCTATGTGTCAGGTAGGAGGCTGAGTACAGAGAGGCTGGTGATTTTCAATATCAATAGGAGTTTCAATAGGAGAGCAATGGTTTCAGCAGTAAAGAAAGACTTTGCATACAAAGACATTTATGTGTGTTGTTTAGGACACATGAGGGGACATTAATAAAGTAATGCTGTGACACATAGGGCCATGAGGGGGACCCGCATAATATGCTATATGCGTGTCATTCACACATATAGCATCTTATGCAGGCCCCCTCATGGCCCTATGTGTCATAGCACACATCTCCTATAACAGTGCATCATCCATAGGTCCCCCATAACAGTGCCAACCACAGATCTCCATAACAGTGCCATCCACAGATCCCCATAACAGTGCCAACCACAGATCCCCATAACAGTGCCAACCACAGATCCCCATAACAGTGCCAACCACAGATCCTTCATAACAGTGCCATCCACAGATCCTTTATAACAGTGCCAACCACAGATCCCCCATAACAGTGCCAACCACAGATCCCCCATAACAGTGCCATCCACAGATCCCCCATAACAGTGCCATCCACAGATCCTTCATAACAGTGCCATCCACAGATCCTTTATAACAGTGCCAATCACAGATCCCCCATAACAGTGCCAACCACAGATCCCCATAACAGTGCCAACCACAGATCCCCATAACAGTGCCAACCACAGATCCCCATAACAGTGCCAACCACAGATCCTTCATAACAGTGCCATCCACAGATCCTTTATAACAGTGCCAACCACAGATCCCCCATAAGAGTGCCATCCACAGATCCCCCATAACAGTGCCATCCACAGATCCCCTCCATAACAGTGTCATCCACAGATCCCCTCCATAACAGTGCCATCCACAGATCCCCCATAACAATGTCATCCACAGATCCCCTCCATAACAGTGTCATCCACAGATCCCTTCCATAACAGTGTCATCCACAGATCCCCCATAACAATGTCATCCACAGATCCCCTCCATAACAGTGTCATCCACAGATCCCCTCCATAACAGTGTCATCCACAGATCCCCTCCATAACAGTGTCATCCACGGATCCCCTCCATAACAGTGTCATCCACAGATCCCCCATAACAGTGCCATCCACAGATCCCCTCCATAACAGTGTCATCCACAGGTCCTTCATAACAGTGCCATCCACAGATCCCCCATAACAGTGCCATCCACAGATCCTTCATAACAGTGCCATCCACAGATTCCCAATACCAGTGCCTTCCACAAATCCTTCATAACAGTGCCATCCACAGATCCCCCATAACAGTGCCATCCACAAATCCTTCATAACAGTGCCATCCACAGATCCCCCATAACAGTGCCATCCACAAATCCTTCATAACAGTGCCATCCACAGATCCCCCATAACACTGCCATCCACAGATCCCCTCCATAACAGTGTCATCCATAGATCCCCTCCATAACAGTGTCATCCATAGATCCCCTCCATAACAGTGTCATCCACAGATCCCCTCCATAACAGTGTCATCCACAGATCCCCCATAACACTGCAAATAGACCTCTAGCACAATTTCCTTAAAATATTGCATCGCATATCGTTATTGCATCCTGTTTGGGAAAAGCTGGTCTACTGTGATAATATAAACAATGGGGGTTCTACAAAAGAGCTATTGTGGGGCAAAATTCATATTCGTGTTTACACACGTGTTTTAAAATGAATGCTTTCGCCTTTTATAAACAAGTAAATAAGGACACAATGCTGTGGGGCTAGTATGCAACTTTTTCCAGGGCTGGTTTTTATCCCCAGTCCGGCCGTGTGTTTCAGTAGCTGCCATTTAGGTGAATAAGAGCTACGGAAACTGCATTGCACAGCAAGCTATGCCATTTCCAAGTTAGGGAAACAGCATAGCTTCCTGTGATACTCTGTTTCCGTACCTCCCATGCACCGCATATCTAGCTACTGGTCAGGACTATGTCTCATCTCGCCTTAGTAACTGTGAGATGAGACAATCCCTTTAACATTAGCTAATATGAGAAAGGCCTTTAGTTGCTTAGAGGTTAACTTTGGACTATTTTTGACTTTGCAGATTATTAAATACCTTGCTTTTGGCATGATCTTTATTGGTCAACCACTTTTGGAGAGGGTAGTAATGGTTTAGAATTTTCTCCACTTGTATACAATCTGTCTGACTGTGGATTGGTGCAGTCCAAACTCTTTAGAGATGGTTTTGTAACCTTTTCCAGACTGATGAGCATCAACAACTCATCTTCTGGGGTCCTCAGAAATGTATTTACTTCGTGGCATGATACACTTCGACAAATGTGTTGTGAAGATCGGACTTTGACATATACCTGTTCTTTAAATAAAACGGGTCACTCACACCAGATTGTCATCCCATTGACTGATAACACACGACTCTAATTTCACCTTAACATTATATGTTAATTCTAAAGGTTCACATACTTTGCCATACACAGATATGTGATATTGGATAATTTTCCTCAAATTAATGACATAATCTAATATTTTTTGACTAATTGGTTTGATTTAGTTATCCTTGTCTACTTTTAGGACATCTGATGTAGTTTTAGGTCAAATTTATGCAGACATTCAGAAGAGTTTACAAACTTTCAAGCACCACTGTATGTGATAAATACCTACCATTTTGAAAAGCTGTAGGGATATCTGGAAAGAAATCTTGATCAATCCTATCTGCACCTGAAATGTAAGTCTAATGACATTATATAAAGTAATTGAGTTTTATATTTTGTGTGAAGGCTACAGGAAAATTAAAGGTTCTGATTATCCTTTAGATTGGAGATGTTTATTTTCACATGACCTAAAATAATAATGAGAAGGACAAACAGAATGAATAAAGTGACATAACATACCTGCTGTGTGTTGGGGTGTTGTATTGGGAAAGTCCTCAGAGGCAGCAAGAGCCTCCAGAGCTTGCAGAGTAGAAACTAGGGCATCATCAAGTTCCTTTGCATGATCTTTGACAGTTCTTGTTTGGACACTGTCAATTAGGGTGACTGGTAACTCCTCATCTCCACATACTGGCATCACACTGTCTTTTTTCTGTTCCCTGCCTTTATCCTGACCCTTCACATCAATCCGATTGGTTTCTTCCTCATCTGAACTGTTATCCCCAAATCCTGGTGGAGGGGGTGCTTTAGAAGACAAAAGAGTTGCTGTCTCACCTATCTCCCTTTCATCTGACTCACCTTCTTTTTCATGTTCACCCTCTTCTTCCTCTTTATTTTGCAAATGTTCAGGAGGCGGCAAAGATATGAGATCAACCATGTTGTCTCTACAGGCTGAGTATCTACATGGGTTTTTACATTTCACATCCTTATCGCCTCCCCCAAAATGGCTCTTTATTTTAGCCTTACAGGAGTCACAATAGATTTGGGCACTCTCCAGTTTCACCTGGGTGTCCATTGTGAAGGAACGGGACCTGCTGACCTCGGGCGAATCCTTGATCCCCACCGTTCCATGTTGGCTGGATAACCCCTTGGGGGTAGGATCAGACTTTGTTCGCGGTCTGGCTTCTTTTGTAACAAGATTTTGGTTGACATCTCTCCTCTGTTTGTCCTGTAGGTTGAGGTAGCACAAACTGATAGGCTCCTGGTTCTCAGAAGGGGCATAGGGTGCACGAGCTGTGCACTTTGAGAAGGAGAAATCCACAGATGAGCTGGAGGGGGGAGTTGCCTTAGCAGAGGTTGGCATGCCTGGCACTTCGGGCATACTGATGTGATCTAAATCAATAAAAATGAAAATTATTAAGATATATATGATATATAATACAATTTCTTCTACAAAGAACATTCATTTTGGGGATAAGACACCTTTATGCTTGTTAAACAGGACCTGTCACAACGCTTGACACTTCTATTCTCCATGATATGATTATTCTAGGGCATTTTTCCAAGAACTTTTGCCATTTTTCCATTGCATAACTCCCAAGTGTCCCTCTTTTGGAGAGACAATCCCTCTTTTTGACCAAAGTCCTTCTGTCCCTCTTTGATCCTTAAATGTCCCTTTTTTTGACCTGGGGAATTAATGCATAAATGTGTATTAATAAATGTACTTAATTGTTCTTTACTAAACTATGTGTATGGTTTCTACCTCTATATATGAGACCATAACTTCATTATTTGGTGCAATTTGGACCTTACAATATCTATAATCGTATGATTTATGTGCTAATATTTAAATAGATATTTAAGTGCAAGTATAATAAATAATAAAGTAACTTACACTCAGCTAACTGATGTCCAGCTGCTGCAGCTCTGTAATTATGCTTTGGGCAGAATTAGAGGTGTGGCCTAGTAGGACAAAAACTGCTGCGATACGTGCCGGCATATATTGTCCCTCTTTGCGATTTTCAAGTTGGGAGGCATGCAATTGTGCTGCTTCTCTACTTTCGCCTTAGAAATGTAAGAATGAATTGACAACTGGCTGCTACCAATCCTCTTGTCAAAGGGGTGTGTCCCTGCACAGTCTGGTATTGTCGTCAGTGATTGAACAATGTCAGAATGTGTAGGGGTGTGTAACCCAGTTGTCAATTTATGCATACAGTTCTAGAAGGAATAACAGAGGAAAAGCACAATACAGATATAAAAATAGATGTTCCAGTATTGCGATTTCATGAAGAATACAATTATTAAATTATAAAACAGACACGTCAGCAGTGCTTTATATAAACGTTTGCCCTCAGTGTTCTTAGATAACTTGAGAATATTTATTTTTTTGCTAAAAGGGTGACAGTACAACAGACTTGTGTATGAAAATACAGTCAGAGTTCAAGTTTAATCTTTTAAACTACACCACCAAAATTAATTGACTATTTTAATTAGTATCTATGGACAGGAGCAATTTTTCTTTGAGGAAATTTTTTATCCATTAGATCCTTAAAGGGGTTATCCGAGTTATGGGGAAAAAAAAACAAAAACGTATAAAACTCATCAGGACATACATATACATTAGTTAAGCTTGATTTCTTAAGAGAAAACCCATACTTACACCTATGCATGGTTCTGTTATTATTGCTTTGTTTACATACTGCAGCAAAGCTGTGGGGCGTGTAACAACAATGCCTGAGCTCTGCCAATATTTGTGGGCGTGAATAATCTGACCTTCCCAGCTCCCTACATCGCACCACACAGTCACATGATCATCTCCTAGCTCACACCGGCAGAAGATCTTCCTGTCACATTGCAGATACACAGATATACAGTATATGTATCTAAGCTATATGACAGCTATATGTATCTAAGCTATATGACAGCTATATGATAGCTATATCTAAGCTATATGACAGCTATATGTATCTAAGCTATATGATAGCTATATAACAGCTATATGTATCTAAGCTATATGACAGCTATATCTATCTAAGCTATATGAGAGCTATATGTATCTAAGCTATATGAAAGCTATATGTATCTAAGCTATATGACAGCTATATGTATCTAAGCTATATGAAAGCTATATGTATCTAAGCTATATGAAAGCTATATGTATCTAAGCTATATGACAGCTATATGAATCTAAGCTATATGACAGCTAGATGTATCTAAGCTATATGATAGCTAGATGTATCTAAGCTATATGACACCTACAGTTAAAGGGAACCTGTCACCGGGATTTTGTGTATAGAGCTGAGGACATGGGTTGCTAGATGGCCGCTAGCACATCCGCAATACCCAGTCCCCATCGCTCTGTGTGCTTTTATTGTGTAAAAAAACCGATTTAATACATATGCAAATTAATATAAAAGAGTCATATCTTACTTGTGTGACCAGAGAAGAGTCATATTTTCAAGCTCTGACTCATCTCAGGTTAATTTGCATATGTATCAAATCGTTTTTTTTTTACACAATAAAAGCACACAGAGCTGTGGGGACTGGGTATTGCGGATGTGCTAGCGGCCATCTAGCAACCCATGTCCTCAGCTCTATACACAAAATCCAGGTGACAGGTTCCCTTTAACTGTCTGACCTTAGAAGCCATCACAGCCATGCCTACGAATGGCATGGCTGTGATTGGCCAGAGCAGCATGTGACCCAGGCTCTATATAAGCTTGAGTCACGTAGCGCTGCACGTCACTCTGCTGTTACAAGTGTAGGGAGAGGATGCTGCTGGACTTGTGATTTCAGGGAGAGAATAGGACTGAATCTAACTCAGCGATCTACAGAGAAATAGTTGTGTGGGTGCAGGACACAATCGTTTTACCCTGCCCTGAGGCCATTGACCAAAAAAAAATTACTTTTATAATTCTGTTAGTTAGGTGGGTGGCGCCGGCGGCCATTTTATGCAAGCTAAGTGCACCAGCACTGCATCTGAGCTTGTGGGACATTTCAAATCACCATTTTTTTTTGGCAAACTACAACATCTGGATTAGTCAGTGTGCAATTTAAGGTAGAAATACACCCATCATTTTCTGGGGTTTTAAAAACACACTTTTTTGCCAAAAAACTGTATTTTCCTGATCTGCAAGTGTTAAATTCAAGTTTAATATATACAGCTTTCATATTCTGTTACCAAAAAAAGACTTTTTTGGCAATCTACAACATCTGTATTAGTCAGTGTGCAATTTAAGCTAGAAATACACCCATCATTTTCTGTGGTTTGAAAAACACCCTTTAAAAAAAAAAAAAAAAAAAAAGTCTTTTCCAGATCTGCAAGTGTTAAATTCAAGTTTAATATATACAGCTTTCATATTTTGTTACCAAAAAAACACTTTTTTGGCAATCTACAACATCTTGATTAGCCAGTGTGCAATTTAAGCTATATTCAGAGATTTTAAATACCGCCATTTGGTGCACCAATATTAAATTCAGGCCTACACTGGTTCAGACCCTGTGAGATACTCCCACTACATACAGGGGTTTGATTCAGGGATTTGAAATACAGCCAATTGAAATACAGCCATTTTGAGCAAAGAAATATTTACTTCAGGCCTACACTGGTTCAGGCCCTGTGAGATACTCCCTCTACATACAGGGGTTTGATTCAGGGATTTGAAATACAGCCATTTTGGGCAAATAAATATTTACTTCAGGCCTACACTGGCTCAGACCTTGTGAGATACCCCCTCTACATACAGGGGTTTGATTCAGGGATTTGAAATACAGCCATTTGAAATACAGCCATTTTGTGCAAAGAAATATTTAATTTAGGCCTACACTGGTTCAGGCCCTGTGAGATACTCCCTCTACATACAGGGATTTGATTCAGGGATTAGAAATACAGCCATTTGAAATACAGCCATTTTGGGCAAAGAAATAGTTACTTCAGGCCTACATTGGTTCAGACCGTTTGAGATACCCCCTCTACATACAGGGGTTTGAATCAGGCATTTGAAATACAGCCATTTGAAATACAGCCATTTTGGGCAAATAAATATTTACTTCAGGCCTACACTGGTTCAGACCGTGTGAGATACCCCCTCTACATACAGGGGTTTGATTCAGGGATTTGAAATACAGCCATTTGAAATACAGCAATTTTGAGCAAAGAAATATTTCATTTAGGCCTACACTGGTTCAGGCCCTGTGAGATACTCCCTCTACATACAGGGGTTTAATTCAAGGATTTGAAATACAGCCATTTGAAATACAGCCATTTTGGGCAAAGAAATATTTACTCCAGGCCTACACTGGTTCAGACCATGTGAGATACCCCCTCTACATACAGGGGTTTGAATCAGGCATTTGAAATACAGCCATTTAAAATACAGCCATTTTGAGCAAGGAAATATTTAATTTAGGCCTACACTGGTTCAGGCCCTGTGAGATACTCCCTCTACATACAGGCGTTTGATTCAGGGATTTGAAATACAGCCATTTTGGGCAAAGAAATATTTACTTCAGGCCTACACTGGTTCAGACCGTTTGAGATACCCCCTCTACATACAGGGGTTTGAATCAGGCATTTGAAATACAGCCATTTGAAATACAGCCATTTTGTGCAAAGAAATATTTACTTCAGGCCTACACTGGTTCAGGCCCTGTGAGATACTCCCTCTACATACAGGGGTTTGATTCAGGGATTTGAAATACAGCCATTTGAAATACAGCCATTTTGTGCAAAGAAATATTTAATTTAGGCCTACACTGGTTCAGGCCCTGTGAGATCCTTCCTCTACATACAGGGATTTGATTCAGGGATTAGAAATACAGCCATTTGAAATACAGCCATTTTGGGCAAAGAAATAGTTACTTCAGGCCTACATTGGTTCAGACCGTTTGAGATACCCCCTCTACATACAGGGGTTTGAATCAGGCATTTGAAATACAGCCATTTGAAATACAGCCATTTTGGGCAAATAAATATTTACTTCAGGCCTACACTGGTTCAGACCGTGTGAGATACCCCCTCTACATACAGGGGTTTGATTCAGGGATTTGAAATACAGCCATTTGAAATACAGCAATTTTGAGCAAAGAAATATTTCATTTAGGCCTACACTGGTTCAGGCCCTGTGAGATACTCCCTCTACATACAGGGGTTTAATTCAAGGATTTGAAATACAGCCATTTGAAATACAGCCATTTTGGGCAAAGAAATATTTACTCCAGGCCTACACTGGTTCAGACCATGTGAGATACCCCCTCTACATACAGGGGTTTGAATCAGGCATTTGAAATACAGCCATTTAAAATACAGCCATTTTGTGCAAGGAAATATTTAATTTAGGCCTACACTGGTTCAGGCCCTGTGAGATACTCCCTCTACATACAGGCGTTTGATTCAGGGATTTGAAATACAGCCATTTGAAATACAGCCATTTTGGGCAAAGAAATATTTACTTCAGGCCTACACTGGTTCAGACCGTTTGAGATACCCCCTCTACATACAGGGGTTTGAATCAGGCATTTGAAATACAGCCATTTGAAATACAGCCATTTTGTGCAAAGAAATATTTACTTCAGGCCTACACTGGTTCAGGCCCTGTGAGATACTCCCTCTACATACAGGGGTTTGATTCAGGGATTTGAAATACAGCCATTTGAAATACAGCCATTTTGGGCAAAGAAATATTTACTTCAGGCCTACACTGGTTCAGACCGTTTGAGATACCCCCTCTACATACAGGGGTTTGAATCAGGCATTTGAAATACAGCCATTTGAAATACAGCCATTTTGTGCAAAGAAATATTTACTTCAAGCCTACACTGGTTCAGACCATGTGAAATACCCCCTCTACATACAGGGGTTTGATTCAGGGATTTGAAATACAGCCATTTGAAATACAGCCATTTTGGGCAAAGAAATATTTCATTTAGGCCTACACTGGTTCAGGCCCTGTGAGATACTCCCTCTACATACAGGGGTTTGAATCAGTCATTTGAAATACAGCCTTTTGAAATACAGCCATTTTGGGCAAATAAATATTTAATTCAGGCCTACACTGGTTCAGACCGTGTGAGATACACCCTTTACATACTGTCGTTCTATTCTACTATTAATTAAACACCCATATAGGGCAATATCCTAAATTCAAAAAATATAAGGAGAGCGTCAAATAAGGGACATGGCCAGATCGTGGTGCTGCTGGTGGAGCTCCTGTTGCAGGGAGAGGACGTGGTCGATCTGTGCCAGCTACACGCCCAAGTGAAACCCCTTCCTCAGGTGCGAGTAGGCGACAAAACCTGCAGCGGTATTTGGTCGGGACTAATGCTGCTCTACGAATTGTGAGGCCTGAGCAAGTACAGGCGATAGTAGATTGGGTTGCTGACAGTGGATACAGTTCCTTTACATTGTCTCCCACCCAGTCTTCTGCTGAAATACCACAGTTGGCACCTGCAGCCGATGCCCATCAGTCTTTCACCTCACCCTCTTGCAAATCAGCCAAGCAGTCTGAGCCCCAAGTCATGCAGCAGTCTCTTCTGCTTTTTGATGACTCTGTTAGCAGGGTTTCCCAGGGCCATCCAACTATCCCTGCCCCAGAAGTGGAAGAGATTGAGTGCACTGATGCCCAACCAGTTATCTTTCAAGATGAGTACATGGGAGGACGATCGCAGCACGTCTTGGATGATGACGAAACACAGGTGCCAACTGCTTGGGCTTTCGAAAGTGTGCAGACCGACAAGGAAGGCAGGGGTGAAAACTGGGTGGAAGATGATGTGGAGGACGATGAGGTCCTCGACCCCACATGGAATCAAGGTCATGCGAGTGACCTATGTAGTTCGGAGGAAGAGGCAGTGGTCGCACAGAGCCACCAGCACAGCAGAAGAGGGAGCAAGGTGCAAAAGCGGAGCGGCTGTCCTCTAGACAGTACGCCTCCTACTGCCCACTGCAGCAAGGGACCGGGCACACCAAAGCCAGCTCCAAGGAGTTCCCTGGCGTGGCAGTTCTTCAGACAATGTGCTGACGACAAGTCACGAGTGGTTTGCACGCTGTGCAATCAGAGCCTGAAGCGAGGCATAAACGTTCTCAACCTGAGCACAACCTGCATGACCAGGCATTTAAGTGCAAAGCACGAGCTGCAGTGGAGTAGACACCTCAAAAACCAAGAAAGGTCTCCTCCTGCTTCCTCTTCTGCTGCAGTCGCGGCCTCTTCATCCACCTCTGGAGTGACAGTGCCACCTGCCACCCCGCAAACAGGATATGCCAGCAACACCAACACCTGGGTCACCAAGCATCTCCACAATGTGTTACGGAAGCGTTCAGCTCTCCATATCCCAAACGCTGGAGCGGAAGAGGAAGTACCCCCCTACCCACCCGCAATCCCAGGCCCTGAATGCGAGCATTTCAAAATAACTGTCCTTTGAAATGCTTTCATTCCGTCTGATGGAGAGTTTTAAAAGCCTTATGGCGGTGGCTGTCCTACAGTACGTCGTGCCCAGTCGCCACTACTTTTACAGGCGTGCCATCCCTTCCCTGCACAACCAAGTGGAGGACAAAATCAGGTGTGCACTGCGCAACGCCATCTGTGGCAAGGTCCACCTAACTACGGATACGTGGACTAATAAGCATGGCCAGGGATGTTATATCTCCCTAACAGCACACTGGGTAAATGCAGTGGCGGCTGGGCCTCAGGCGGATAGCAGTTTGGCGCATGTCCACTACCGAGGATTGCAGGGCGCTTCAGTTTGCCTCCTGTTGCTTCCTCCTCCTACTCTGCTTCCTCCTCCTCTACCGGCTCCTTATTCGGTCAGCGTAACACCTTTACCACCAACTTCAGCATGGCCAAGGGTAAGCGAGCTGTGGACGGGCCTTGAACAACAGACCGATGAGTGGTTGGTGCCAGTGAGCCTCAAGCCCGCCCTGTTGGTGTGCGAAAATGGACGAAATCTCGTAGCAGCTCTGGGACTAGCCGGTTTGACGCACATCCCTTGCCTGGCGCATTTGCTGAATTTGGTCGTGCAGAGGTTCCTTAAAAATTACCCTGATATGTCAGAGCTGCTGCAGAAAGTGCAGTCCGTCTGTATGCGCTTTCGGCGTTCTCACCCTGCTGCTCCTCGTCTGTCAGCGCTGCAGCATAACTTCGGCCTTCCAGCTCACCGCACCATATGCGACGTGCCCACAAGGTGGAACTCCACCTTGCACGTGCTGGACAGACTGTGCGAGCAGCAGGTGATAGTGGAGTTTCAGCTGCAGCACGCACGGGTGAGTTGCTCTGTGGAACAGCACCACATCACCACCATACGAGACCTGTGTTCCTTGTTTTCTGTTTCGAGTAGTCCACCAACATGGCCAGTGCCGATAACCCCGTTCTCAGTGTTACTATCCCACTTCTATGCCTTCTTGAAAAAAAGGCTTCTGGCGATGATGCAAGAGGATGTGGCACAGGAGGAGGAGGAGAAAGAGGGATAATTTCATAAGGTTTCCGGCCAGTCATTCACAAGTGGCTCAGAGGGTGGGTTCCTTTTCCCACACAAACGCCAGGTACACAATTGTCCAGCCAGGGCACAGTTCTGGAGGATGACGAGGTGGAGGATGAGGAAGAGGAGATGAAGGAGGAGTAACCGTGTTCAGAGCAGGGTGGCACCCAAACCAGCTCATGGCTATCACTGGTGCGTGGCTGGGGGGATACAGAGGACACAGACTATACACCTCCCACAGAGGACAGCTTTTCGTTGCCTCTGGGCAGCCTGGCACACATGAGCGATTACATGCTGCAGTGTCTCCGCAATGACCGCCGAGTTGCCCACATTCTAACTTGTGCTGATTACTGGGTGGCCACACTACTGGATCCCCATTACAATGACAACTTACCGTCCTTAATTCCATCACTGGAGCGTGATCGTAAGATGCGCGAGTACAAGCGCACGCTGGTAGACGCGCTTCTGGTGGCATTTCCACCTGACAGCGGGGGCACAGTGGAAGCACAAGGCGAAGGCAGTGGAGGAGGAAGAGGTCGCCAACGCAACTTGGGCACCACCAGCACCTCAGAAGGTGGGGTTAGCATGGCCGAAAATCTTTGTCAGCATGCCACAACAACCAGCACCACCAGCTGATATGGAACGTCTTAGTAGGAGGCAGCATTTCAGCAACATGGTGGAGCAGTATGTGTGCACACGCCTACACGTACTGAATGACTGGTCTGCCCCCTTCAACTTCTGGGTCTCCAAATTGGGCACATGGCCTGAGCTTGCCATTTACGCCTTGGAGGTGCTGGCCAGCCCTGCAGCCAGTGTATTGTCTGAACGTGTGTTTAGCACGACAGGGGGCGTTATCACAGACAAGCGCAGCCGCCTGTTAAAAAGGCCAATGTGGACAAGCTCACGTTCATTAAAATGAACCAGGCATGGATCCCACAGGACTTGTCCGTACCTTGTGCAGAATAAACATGTATACCGGCCTTACCCAGCCATTGTTATACTACAGCGCAATTGCTCATTGTTGTATTATTGATATTTCCCTCTCTTTAGGAGTGTACCCTAATTTAAAAAAAATAAAATAAAAATGAAAACCAAAAAACAGTGTTGGCTACCTTGTCCTCCTCCACCGCCACTTCCACCTACACCGCCTCCTCAAAACTCCTACTCAATATGGACTTCCACCTCATAAATCAAAATAATTATTTTTTTATTATTACTAATTTGTCTGTTACATTTGCAGGTGAAATTCACCAATTTTTGGCTGTGATAAACCATTGCTATACCTAGTAGACAGGTAAAAATATTTCACTAATTTATCTGTTACATATTCGGGTGAAATTCAACAATTTTTGGGTGTGATATACCCCTGCTCTACCTAGTAGACAGGTAAAAACATTTCACTAATTTGTCTGTTATATTCTTGGGGGAAATTCACCAATTTATGGCTGTGATATACCCCTGCTATACCTAGTAGAAAGGTAAAAACATTTCACTAATTTGTCTGTTACATTCTTGAGTGACATTTGACAATTTTTGCGGTCTACAAACCCCTGCTCTGCATAGGTGACAGGGAATTAAATGTTCAAAATTCTTCTTTAATTGATGCGCGCCTTTCATTCAATGCTTAACCTTTAACAACTTGTCCCACTTTTCCGCTCGATTACATTTCATTTCAAACAATTAACCTCCCTTGGATGTGGTATCCCTTTCTCACGCTCCCTCTCCGGCGTGGAACCCTGATTCGCCGCTAACCGTGATCAACATATTAGGCACAGAAAAGAACATTGAAAGTTGATAGAGAAGATATCCAATTCGATCGTGAACATCACGGGGACGTGCAACATGGTGGAGCAGTATGTGTGCACACGCCTACACGTACTGACTGATGGTCTGCCCCCTTCAACTTCTGGGTCTCCAAATTTGGCACATGGCCTGAGCTTGCCCTTTATGCCTTGGAGGTGCTGGCCTGCCCTGCAGCCAGTGTATTGTCTGAACGTTTGTTTAGCATGGCTAGAGGGGGTTATCACAGGTTATATTTCCCAATGTTTTGGGGTGTACCCTAATAAAAAAAAATATTAAAACCAAAAACCAGTGTAGGCTACCTCCTCCACCGCTGCTTCCACCTACACCACCACATCCACCGCCTCCTCAACCTCCTACTCCATATGGACCATGTCCTCCTACATCAAGATAATAATTTTTTTCACGTAGTTTATGTTATTTGAAGTAATTTCCCTATCCACATTTGTTTGCAGAGCACTTGTCATGCTCTTAACCACATTGTGTGCCATTTGCAGCCCTCTAGCCCTTTCCATTACATTTTTAGAGCCATTTTAGTGCTCAAAAGTTCGGGTCCCCATCGACTTCAATGGGGTTTGGGTTCGGTGTCAAGTTCGGGTCCAGAACTCGAACTTTTTTGTGAAGTTCGGTCGAACATCCAGGTGTCCGCTCAACTCTACTAATGAATCTTTTGATGCATGTGTTTTTACAGAGGAAGAGGTTCTAAGTTAGCTGTCTAAAATTAATACAAATAAGTCACAGGGGCCTGATGGGATACACCCAAAGGTATTAAAAGAGCTTAGCGGTGTACTAGCAAAACCATTAACAGATTTATTTAACTAATCACTGGTAACAGGAGTCGTCCCAGAAGATTGGAGATTAGCAAATGTTGTGCCCATTCACAAGAAAGGTAGTAGGGAGGAATCGGGCAACTATAGGCTAGTAAGCCTGACGTCAATAGTGGGGAAATTAATGGAAACCATACTTAAGGAGAGTATTGTGGAATATCTAAAATCCCATGGATTGAAAGATGAAAAACTGCATGGGTTTACTTCAGGGAGATCATGTCAAACTACTCCTATTTATTTTTTTGATTGGGTGACTAAAATAATAGATGGCAGAGGTGCAGTAGACATCGCTTATCTAGACTTTAGTAAGGCTTTTGATACTGTCCCACATAGAAGGCTTATCCATAAATTGCAGTCTTTGAGCTTGGACTCCCATATTGTTGAATGGATTAGGCAGTGGTTGGGGGACAGACTGGTCTTGTTACCAGTGGGGTACCTCAGGGATTTGTTCTGGGACCCATATTGTTTAATATCTTTATCAGTGAAATTGCAGAAGGCCTCGATGGTAAGGTGTGTCTTTTTGCTCATGACTAGAGTTAAGCGGACACCTGGATGTTCGGGTTCGGCATTCAGCCGAACCTGAAAAAAAAGTTCGGGTTCGGGACCCGAACTTGACCCGAACCGAACCCTGAACCCGAACTCCATTGAAGTCAACGGGGACCCAAACTTTTGGGCACTAAATGGCACTAAAATAGTCCTGGAAAGGGCTAGAGGGCTGCAAAAGGCATCAAAGTGTGCTTAAGAGCATGACAACTGTTCTGCAAACAAATGTGGATAGGAAAATTACTTAAAATAACATAAAATACAGAAAAATTAAAAATAACAATCTGGATCTAGGAGTAAGAGGTTGAGGAGGCGGTGGATAGGTGTATGTGGCGGTGTAGGTTGACGTGGTGGTGTAGGTGGAAGCGGCGGTGAAGGAAGAATAGGCAGCCAATACTGATTTGTGTTATTTTTTTATTTTTAAATTGGGGTATCCCCCAAAATATTGGGACATATAACAAAATAAAACTAAGAATAAGTGCACTTGAGTACAAGAATGGATGGTTGAGGCTGGCATAAATGTTTATTCTGCACAAGGTAGGACAAGTCCTGTGGGATCCATGCCTGGTTCATTTTAATAAACGTAAGCTTGTCCACATTGGCTGCGGCCTGTGATAATGCTCTCTGCCGTACTAAACACACGTTCACACTATACACTGGCTGCAGTGCAGGTCAGCACCTCCAAGGCTGACAAAGCTTTTCCACATTTTGGCCATGCTAACTGTAACGGATCTCCTAGCACCCCGACCGGGTACCTCCGTCGATGGATGCTCCTAGCGCTTCCCGAGGACTCCAAGCACTCCACTTGACACCATAACCGCCACAGACCCCACAAACCGCCGAAGCTTGGTTGAGATCTCGCCGTCTCCTACCCACCCTGGACCTACGACAAGGCTCCAGGCTCCAGTGGGTGAACCTCTCCTAAATCCAGAGAGCAGGAACAGCTCTTACAAGAGCTAGTAGTTATAGCCAGGGGAGTATAGCAAATCTTCAGCGTATAGCAATCCCCAGTGTCAATCAGTTACCCAAACACCAGCCTCAACATGATGAAGGGTAAAACAGGAACTCTTTATTGAACACACAGCATTGACTTATATACACATGACATACTGAGGACATGACATAGCAGCCAATCCTGTACAGTTTAAACACAAAACTAACCCTATTCAACAAACACAATGGCATTGTCTGTGACGCAATCAACAATTAACATGCAAACAGATATCTTCACCCCCTCCATATGAATGAATATGGGATGAGGAGACACATGTGATGGGATTATCTCATGAGTGTATCATAGGAGTCGGCTGCTATTATAATCAACTATCTTAATCCCATCACTAACACAATCAGTGGGAGTCTCAGTGCAGAGTTAACCCTTTTTGTGTTGCTGAGTCCACACCATGCCTTTTTAATGGGCCATAGGAAATATGTAGCATATAAATTACACACATAAATCAGGGTTCATAGTTCCTTGTAACCCCAAAAGGTCTGAGGGGGTCTCCATTGTTCTCGGTCCATAGTCTGTAGGAAGGAGGCTAGCCCTCAGGCTTCTCCAGCAGCCCCAGTGACGGTTCAGTCCATCACACTAACCCTGCCTTCTCAGGTGCTGGTGGTGCCTCAGCTGCGTTGGCGACCACTTCCTCCTCCTCTGCCTTTGCCTTGTGCTTCCACTGTGCCCCCGCTGTCAGGTGGGAATGCTATCATCAGCGTGCGCTTGTAGTCGCGCATCTTCCGATCAGTAACAGATGTTTTCACTAAATTTAGTTCCCTGTCAGCAATGCAGAGCAGGGGTTCATTCATGGCAAAAGGGGGGTTCATGTCACCCAGCAATAGAACAGAGGATTTTGAGAGATTTAGGCCCCTGTCAGCAATGCAGAGCAGGGGTTTATTTAAGGAAAAATGGGGTTCATGTCACCCAGCAATACAACAGAGGATTTTGAGAGATTTAGGCCCCTGTCACCCAGGCACAGCAGGGGTTCATTCACGGCAAAAGGGGAATCATGTCACCCAGCAATACAACAGAGGATTTTGAGAGATTTAGGCCCCTGTCAGCAATGCAGAGCAGGGTTTCATTCACGGCAAAATGGGGTTCATGTCACCCAGCAATAGAACAGAGGATTTTGAGAGATTTAGGCCCATGTCAGCAATGCAGAGCAGGGGTTCATTCACGGCAAAAAGGGGTTCATGTCACCCAGCAATACAACAGAGTATTTTGAGAGATTTAGGCCCCTGTCACCCAGGCACAGCAGGGGTTCATTCACGGCAAAAGAGGGATCATGTCACTCAGCAATACAACAGAGGATTTTGAGAGATTTAGGCCCCTGTCAGCAATGCAGAGCAGGGGTTCATTAACGGCAAAAGGGGTTTCATGTCACCCAGCAATAGAACAGAGGATTTTGAGAGATTTAGGCCCCTGTCAGCAATGCAGAGCAGAGGTTCATTCATGGCAAAAGGGGGTTCATGTCACCCAGCAATAGAACAGAGGATTTTGAGAGATTTAGGCCCCTGTCAGCAATGCAGAGAAGGGGTTCATTCACAGCAAAAGGGGGTTCATGTCACCCAGCAATACAACAGAGAATTTTGAGAGATTTAGGCCCCTGTCAGCAATGCAGAGTAGGGGTTCATTCACGGCAGAAGGGGGTTCATGTCACCCAGCAATACAACAGAGGATTTTGAGAGATTTAGGCCCCTGTCACCCAGGCACAGCAGGGGTTCATTCACGGCCAAAGGGGGTTCATGTCACCCAGCAATACAACAGATGATTTTGAGAGATTTAGGCCCCTGTCACCCAGGCACAGCAGGGGTTTGTATACGTCAAAAATGGTAAAATGTCACCCGACAATTGAAAATAAGAGTTTTTTCAATTTAGGGCACTAAATATGGCACTTTTTTAAATAAAAATGGCTCTAAAATAGTCCTTGAAAAGGCTAGAGGGATGTAAAAGGCAGTAGAATGTGCTTAAGAGCATGGCAACTGCTCTGCAAACAAATGTGGATAGGGAAATAACTTAAAATGAAATAAAATAACAAATAATTACAAATTATTAACCTGCAACTCAGAGAAGGAGGTGGATATGGAGTCAGAGGTTGAGGAGGCGGTTAATGTGGTGTTGTAGGTAGAGGCAGCAATGGAGGAACGTGTAGCCAACAATGTTTTTATTTTATTTTTATTTTTTTATTGTGGTAGGTAGCCCCCAAAATATTGGGACAAATAAAAATAAAGAAAACAAAGAATCATTGCACTTGACTTGAGTACAAGAATGTATGTTTGATGGTGGTATAAATGTCTATTCTGCACAAGGTACCAACAAGTCTTGTGTGATCCAAGCCTGGTTCATTTTAATGAATGTGAGCTTGTCCACGTTGGCTGTGGACAGGCGGCTGCGTCTGTCTGTAATGACGCCTCCTGCCGTGCTAAATACACGTTCAGAGAAAACACTGGCTGCATGGCAGGCCAGTACCTCCAAGGCATACAGGGCAAGCTCTGGCCATGTGGACAATTTGGAGACCCAGAAGTTGAATGGGGCAGAACCATCAGTCAGTACGTGTAGGCGTGTGCACAGGTACTGTTCCACCATGTTGTTCAAATGCTGCCTCCTGCTAACACACTCCATATCAGCAGTTGGGGCCGGTTGTTGTGGCGAGGTGACAAAGCTTTTCCACATGTCGGCCCTGCTAACCCTGCCTTCTGAGGTGCTGGCACTGACACAGCTGCATTGGCGACCTCTTCCTCTTCCCCTGCCTTCGCCTTGTGCTTCCACTTGTCCCCCGGCGTCAGTCAGGAATGCTCTCAAGAGCGCGTCTACAAGCGTGCGCCTGTAGTCGCGCATCTTCCGATCACTCTCCAGTGAGAGAATTAAGGATGGCACATTGTCTTTGTAACGGGGATCCAGCAGGGTGGCCACCCAGTAGTCAGCACACGTTAAAATATGGACAACTCTGCAGTCGTTGCGCAGGCACTGCAGCATGGAGTCGCTCATGTGTGCCAGGCTGCCCAGAGGTAAGGACAAGCTGTCCTCTGTGGGAGGCGTATCGTCTGCGTCCTCCGTATCCCCCCAGCCACGCACCAGTGATGGGCCCGAGCTGCGTTGGATACCACCCCGCTGTGAACATGCTTCATCCTCATCCTACTCGTACTCCAGTAGTGAGCCCTGGCTGGCCAAGTTTGTACCTGGCCTCTGCTGTTACAAAAATCCTCTTTCTGAGCCACTTCTAAAATACTGGCCTGAAAGTGTTAGAGATGACCCCTCTTCCTCCTCCTCGTCCTGGGCCACATCCTCTTCCATCATCGCCCTAAGTGTTTTCTCAAGGAGACATAGAAGTGGTATTGTAACGCTGATAACGGCGTCATCGCCACTGGCCATGTTGGTGGAGTACTCAAAACAGCGCAACAGGGCACACAGGTCTCGCATGGAGGCCCAGTCATTGGTGGTGAAGTGGTGCTGTTCCGCAGTGCGACTCACCCGTGCGTGTTGCAGCTGAAACTCCACTATGGCCTGCTGCTGCTCTCACAGTCTCTCCAGCATGTGCAAGGTGGAGTTCCAACTGGTGGGCACGTCGCATATGAAGTGGTGAGCGGGAAGGCCGAAGTTACGCTGGAGAGCAGACAGCCGAGCGGCGGCAGGATGAGAGCGCCAGAAGCGAACACAGACGGCCCGCACTTTATGCAGCAGCTCAGAAATGTCGGGGTAGTTGTGAATGAATTTCTGCACCACCAAATTCAGCACATGCGCCAGGCAAGGGATGTGCGTCAAACCGGCTAGTCCCAGAGCTGCAACGAGATTTCGCCCATTATCGCACACCACCAGGCCGGGCTTGAGGCCCACTGGCAGCAACCACTCGTCGGTCTGTTGTTCTATACCCCACCACAACTCCTGCGCGGTGTGGGGCCTGTCCCCCAAACACATCAGTTTCAGAATGGCCTGCTGACGTTTACCCCTGGCTGTGCTGAAGTTGGTGGTGAAGGTCTGTCACTGACCGGATGAGGAGGTGGTAGAAGAGGAGGAGGAAGCCGAGTAGGAAGAGGAGGCAACAGGAGGCAAAGAATGATGCCCTGCGATCCTTGGCGGCGGAAGGACGTGCGCCAAACAGCTCTCCGCCTGGGACCCAGCCGCCACTACATTTACCCAGTGTGCAGTTAGGGAGATATAGCGTCCCTGGCCGTGCTTACTGGTCCACGTATCTGTGGTTAGGTGGACCTTTCCACAGATGGCGTTGAGCAGTGCCCACTTGATTTTATCCGATACTTGGTTGTGCAAGGAGGGCACGGCTCTCCTGGAGAAGTAGTGGCGGCTGGGATTTGACGTACTGTGGGACAGCAAGCGACATGAGCTGTTTGAAGCTGTCCGTCTCCACCAGCCTGAATGACAGCATTTCAAAGGCCAGCAGTTTAGAAATGCTGGAATTCAGGGCAAGGGATCGAGGGTGGCTAGGTGGGAATTTACACAGTTGGCACCTGTGTTTCGTCATCATCAGAGACGTGCTGAGGTGGTATTCCCATGTCCTCATCAGGAAACATAAGTGGTTGTGCGTCAGTGCATTCCATGTCTTCCACCCCTGGGGAAGGGCTAGGTGGATGCCCTTGGGAAACCCTGCCAGCAGAGTCTTCAAACAGCATAAGAGACTGCTGCATGACTTGAGGCTCAGACAGGTTCCCCGATATGCATGGGGGTGATGTGACAGACTGATGGGCATGGGTTTTAGGCGCCACCTGTGCGTTTTCTGCAGAAGACTGGGTGGGAGATAATGTGAACGTGCTGGATCCACTGTCGGCCACCCAATTGACTAGCGCCTATACTTGCTCAGGCCTTACCATCCTTAGAACGGCATTAGGCCCGACCAAATATCGCTGTAGATTCTACTGGGACCTGAGGTAGTAAGTTCATTAGGACGTGTAGCTGTGGCAGAACGGCCATGGCCACGTCCTCTCCCTGCACCAGAGGCTCCACCACCACCACGACCATGACCATGTCCCTTATTAGATGTTTGCCTCATAGTTAGCGTTCACAAAGCAAAGTAAAAAGTGGTTAAGTATGTTAAAAATAATTAACCGCCAATATAAAACCTGATGTAGGGTATTGCACTCTATTTATTTATTTTTTTAACTCTATATGACAGCGGTATTTGTGGCCTAAATGTGACACTCACTTATACACGTCTTATCCCAGATGTGCAGTATATCAGAGGGTTTTTTCACCCCAGTATGCCAAAGCCGTATTTTTTTGCCTAAATGTGACAGTGACTTATGCACGTGTAATCACAGATGTGCAGTATATTAGAGGATTTTTTAACCCCAGTAACCAAAAAGCTGTATTTCTGTCCTAAATGTGACAGTGACTTATGCACGTGTAATCACAGATGAGCAGTATTTTAGAGGGTTTTGTCACCCTAACCAAAAAGCTGTAATTCTGTCCTAAATGTGACAGTAACTTATGCATCTGTAATCACAGATGTGCAGTATATTAGAGGATTTTTTCACCCCAGTAACCAAAACGCTGTATTTCTGTCCTAAATGTGACAGTGATTTATGCACGTGTATTCACAGATGTGCATTATATTAGAGGCTTTTTTCACCCCAGTATGCCAAAGCCGTATTTATGGCCTAAATGTGACAGTGACTTATGCACGTGTAATCTCAGATGTGCAGTATATTAGAGGGTTTTTTCACCCTAACCAAAAAGCTGTATTTCTGGCCTAAATGTGATAGTGACTTATGCACGTGTAATCACAGATGTGCAGTAAATTAGAGGGTTTTTTCACCCCAGTAACCAAAAAGCTGTATTTCTGTCCTAAATGTGACAGTGACTTATGCACGTGTAATCACAGATGTGCAGTATATTAGAGGGTTTTTTCACCCCAGTAACCAAAAAGCTGTATTTCTGTCCTAAATGTGACAGTGACTTATGCACGTGTAATCACAGATGTACAGTATATTAGAGGAATTTTTCACCCAGTAAACAAAAAGCTGTATTTCTGTCCTAAATGTGACAGTGTGTCATGACCGGCGTCACACGAAGGGAGGGAAATGGGAAGGCCTTGTCCAAGGGAGAGGGAAAGGTGGTGACCCCTGACTCACCTTGAGGCTGGCACCTGACTGCCCTGACGTCCCTAGACGGGTTCCTCACCCGTACGCCGATCACGTGCCTAAACCCTGGCTTTCCCTAAGATGAGCCCTACGTAGTGAACAGGGCGGTGGGATCACTAGTCCGCACCACTGACGCTAAAGGAAAACACCAAGGAGAGGACAGACAATAGAGACAAAACATATAATCCCAGATGGGCTACAACAGCAGAAAACAAAAGCCCAACAGGGATCCGGAGGGGAACACAGTTACACAGCTCCAGTGGGTCAGTATAGAAGTCCAGGCAGGAAGCTCTATATCTGGCAACCAGAGAAGTGAGAGAGGGGAATATAAGGAGGTTGTGAGTGCTGGACAAGAAACAGCTGAGGAGAAGAAGCTACGGATCCCTGAGTGAGCCAAAAAGGGTTGCAAGGCAAACCCAGAAAGCTACCATAAAGAAACAGCACTATCTTTATACATAGAGTGCGCAGCCACCCGCAGCGACTTCCTGACCCCGGGTATAACGGAGTCAGACGTGGCTCTTGACACCCTCGTGACAGTACCCCCCTTTCCACGAGGGGCCTCCGGACACTCAGGACTAGGTCTCTCAGGATGAGAGGCATGAAAAGCCCGAACTAACCTGTCGGCGTTTACCTCAGACGCTGGAACCAACATTCTTTCCTCGGGACCGTAACCCCTCCAATGCACCAGATATTGAAGAGAGCGGCGGACCCAATGAGAATCAACAATTTTGGATATTTGAAACTCTAGATTACCATCCACAATAACAGGAGGGGGTGGCAGCGGTGATGGTTCTAGAGGTGGAACATACTTTTTGAGTAACGACTTATGGAAGACGTTATGAATTTTAAAAGTCTGAGGTAGCTCCAGGCGAAAAGCCACGGGGTTAATGATGGCTACTATTTTGTAAGGACCAATGAACCTAGGACCCAGTTTCCAAGAGGGAACCTTTAATTTAATGTTCCTAGTAGATAACCACACATAGTCATTCACACCTAGGTCCGGACCTAGCGACCGTTTCTTATCAGCCATGCATTTATATTTACCTCCCATATTTTTCAAATTAGCTTGCACTTTCTGCCATACAGATGAAAGAGATGACGAAAACCGTTCCTCTTCGGGAACCCCAGAAGACCCCCCCTCTTTGAAAGTACAGAATTGGGGGTGAAAACCATATGCACCAAGAAATGGTGACTTGCCAGTGGATTCCTGACGGCGATTATTTATGGCAAACCCGGCTAACGGTAAATATGATGACCACACCTCTTGGTTTTCAGACACAAAACACCTTAGATATGTCTCAAGGTTTTGGTTGGTACGCTCAGTCTGTCCATTCGACTGAGGATGGAAAGCTGAGGAAAAGGACAAGTGTACCCCCAAACGGGAACAAAAAGCTTTCCAAAACGTAGAAATAAACTGGGTTCCCCGATTCGAAACAACATCGGAAGGGACCCCGTGAAGCTTCACGATTTCACTGATGAATACCTGAGCAAGAGTCTTAGCATTAGGTTGTGCGGGTAACGCAATGAAGTGTATCATTTTGCTAAACCTGTCTACTACTACCAAGATAACTGTTTTACCCGCAGACAAAGGTAAGTCAGTAATAAAATCCATTGACAGATGTGTCCATGGCCTATTGGGAATGACAAGTGGCAATAAAGACCATGCATGACGTGTATGAGAGACTTTCGCGCGCGCACACGTAGAACAAGTAGACACAAAATCCATTACATCCTGACGCAAACCTTGGCCACCAAAAACGACGAGACAATAGCTCCAAGGTTGCTTTACTACCCGGGTGCACAGCAAGTGCCGAATTATGATGTTCCTTTAATAATTTGAGACGCAGGTTTAACGGTACAAACAATTTCTCTGAGGGGCAAGAGACCAGGGCGTCCCCCTGGGCCTCTAACACCTTCCCCTCCAGAACAGAGTGTACCGCAGAGACAACCACTCCTCTTTGTAGAATGGGTATCGGATCACTCACATTACCCCCTCCAAGGAAACAACGAGATAATGCATCTGCCTTGGTATTTTTTGCCCCAGGACGATAGGTAATAAAAAAGTTAAACCTGGTAAAAAATAGTGACCACCTAGCTTGTCTAGCGGTGAGACGCTTAGCTGATTCGAGGTACAGAAGGTTTTTGTGGTCTGTAATCACCGTGATGGGGTGGATTGCCCCCTCTAAAAAATGACGCCATTCTTCAAACGCTAGTTTAATAGCTAATAGTTCCCTATTGCCAATATCATAGTTCTTCTTCGCTGCAGATAGTTTTTTAGAAAAGAAAGCACAAGGACGCCATTTGCCAGGAGACGGACCCTGAGACAGTACAGCCCCCACTCCCACTTTTGACGCATCTGCTTCAACAATAAAAGGCTGGGAGACATCAGGTTGGATTAGTACAGGTGCCGAGGTAAACCTCTCTTTTAGAGAGGAAAAAGCAATTTTAGCGGCGTCAGACCATTTAGAAAAATCAGTCCCCTTCCTAGTCATGTCAGTAAGGGGTTTGACAATCACCGAATAATTTTTTATGAACTTTCTGTAGAAATTTGCGAAGCCCAAGAACCGTTGCAGTGCTTTGAGGTTCTCAGGAAGATCCCAATCTAAAATTGCCTGGACCTTCCTAGGATCCATACGGAAACCTGAAGCAGATAATAAATAACCTAGGAACTGTATTTCCTGAACGGCGAAGACACACTTTTCAATTTTCGCATATCATTTATTCATCCGTAGGACCTGCAGTACCTGTCTGACATGCACCTCATGTGTTTTCAGATCAGACGAATAAATTAAAATATCATCTAAAATATCACCCCACCCGCTGTTCTTCATTACGAGAGGAGTAAGGGCGCAGCTTAAAATATAATTTACAGGCCTCACGGAACGTCACAAATTTGTCCCTTCCCCCAGAAAATCTGTCTGGACGAACAACCTTGGGTTCCACAACAACCTGGTTACCCGTAGCAACCGTTGGGCTTGCGGTCTGTTGCAATTGCTGCTGTTGCTGGAGGACCGACGCCTTCAATCCTGCCACCTCCAAAGACAGGCCTTGAAGTTGCTTTGTCAAAGCAGCAATTGGATCCATACTGGATTCTAAATAGGCAGAAAAAGAAAAAAGTATTTTTTTTTTCTTTCTTTTTTTTCTTCTACCTACACAAAATAAGGGCCAGATATAATGTCATGACCGGCGTCACGCGTAGGGAGGGAAATGGGAAGGCCCTGTCCAAGGGAGAGGGAAAGGTGGTGACCCCTGACTCACCTTGAGGCTGGCACCTGACTGCCCTGACGTCCCTAGACGGGTTCCTCACCCGTATGCCAATCACGTGCCTAAACCCTGGCTTTCCCTAAGATGAGCACTACGTAGTGAACAGGGCGGTGGGATCACTAGTCCGCACCACTGACACTAAAGGAAAACACCAAGGAGAGGACAGACAATACAGACAAAACATATAATCCCAGGTGGGCTACAACAGCAGACAACAAAAGCCCAACAGGGATCCGGAGGGTAACGCTCTGGAACAACAACCAGGGTTCACAGCTACTCAGCTCCAGTGGGTCAGTATAGAAGTCCAGGCAGGAAGCTCTATATCTGGCAACCAGAGAAGTGGGAATGGGGAATATAAGGAGGTTGGGAGTGCTGGACCAGAAACAGCTGAGGAGAAGAAGCTACGGATCCCTGAGTGAGCCAAAAAGGGTTGCAAGGCAAACCCAGAAAGCTACCATAAAGAAACAGCACTATCTTTATACATAGAGCACGCAGCCACACGCTGCGACTTCCTGACCCCGGGTATAACGGAGTCAGACGTGGCTCTTGACACCCTCGTGACACAGTGACTTATGCACGTGTAATCACAGATGTGCAGTATATTAGAGGGTTTTTTCACCCTAACCAAAAAGCTGTATTTATGTCCTAAATGTGACAGTGACTTATGAAGGTGTAATCACAGATGTGCAGTATATTAGAGGGCTTTTTCACCCCAGTAACTAAAAAGCTGTATTTCTGTCCTAAATGTGACAGTGACTTATGCACGTGTAATCACATATGTGCAGTATATTAGAGGCTTTTTTCACCCCAGTATGCCAAAGCCGTATTTATGGCCTAAATGTGACAGTGACTTATGCATGTGTAATCACAGATGTGCAGTATATTAGAGGCTTTTTTCACCCCATAATGAAAAATCTGTATTTCTGTTATAAATGTGACAGTGACTTATGCACGTGTAATCACATATGTGCAGTATATTAGAGGCTTTTTTCACCCCAGTATTCCAAAGCCGTATTTATGGCCTAAATGTGACAGTGACTTATGCAGGTGTAATCACAGATGTGTAGTATTTTAGAGGCTTTTTTCACCCTAACCAAAATGCTGTATTTCTGTCCTAAATGTGACAGTGACTTATGCTCGTGTAATCACAGATGTGCAGTATATTAGCGGGTTTTTTCACCCCAGTAACCAAAAAGCTGTATTTCTGTCTTAAATGTGACAGTGACTTATGCATGTGTAATCACAGATGTGCAGTATATTAGAGGGTTTTTTCACCCCAGTAACCAAAAATCTGTATTTCTGTCCTAAATGTGACAGTGACTTATGCACGTGTAATCACAGATGTGCAGTATAATAGAGGCTTTTTTCACCCCAGTATGCCAAAGCCGTATTTATGGCCTAAATGTGACAGTGACTTATGCATGTGTAATCACAGATGTGCAGTATATTAGAGCCTTTTTTCACCCCAGTAACCAAAAAGCTGTATTTCTGTCCTAAATGTGACAGTGACTTATGCACGTGTAATCACAGATGTGCAGTATATTAGATGCTTTTTTCACCCTAACCAAAAAGCTGTATTTCTGTCCTAAATGTGACAGTGACTTATGCATGTGTAATCACAGATGTGCAGTATATTAGAGGGTTTTTTCCACCCCAGTAACCAAAAAGCTGTATTTCTGTCCTAAATGTGACAATGACTTATGCACGTGTAATTCGAGATGTGCAGTATATTAGAGGGTTTTTTCACCCTAACCAAAAAGCTGTATTTCTGTCCTAAATGTGTCAGTGACTTATGCACGTGTAATCACAGATGTGCAGTATATTAAAAGGTTTTTTCACCCCAGTAACCAAAAAGCTGTATTTCTGTCCTAAATGTGACAGTGACTTATGCACGTGTAATCCCAGATGTGCATTATATTAAAGGCTTTTTTCACCCAAACCAAAAATCTGTATTTCTGTCCTAAATGTGACAGTCACTTATGCTTGTCTAATCCCAGATGTGCAGTATATTAGAGGGTTTTTTCACTCCAGTATGCCAAAGCTGTATTTCTGAACTTGCAGATAGCCTATGCTGGTGCACTATCATAAAATGGCTGCCGATCAGGTATTGATATTGACTAACTGAAGAAAAAAAAGTTTGTTTTCAGCAGTAGTTGGCTCAGGGCAGGCTTAAAAAAATTGTGCACTGCACCCACAAAACACTTTTTCTGTAGATCGCTGAGTACATAAACCAGTTCTTGATAAGATTTCTCCCTGATCTCTCCCTCACAGCAGCTGCAGCCTCTCCTTACACTGTTCCGAGCAGAGTGACGGGCAGCGGTACGTGACTCCAGCTTAAATAGAGGCTGGGTCACATGCTGCAGTTGGCCAATCACAGCCATGCCAATAGTAGGCATGGCTGTGATGGCCTTTTGGGACAAGTAGTATGACGCTTGTTGATTGGCTGCTTTGCAGGCTTTCAAAAAGCGCCATAAAAATCGCCGAACACCTAACCCGAACCCGAACTTTTACGTAAATGTTCGGGTTCGGGTGCCGAAAACCCTAAAGTTCGGTACGAACCCGAACTTTACAGTTCGGGTTCGCTCAACTCTACTGATGACACAAAGATTTGTAACAGGGTTGATGTTCCTGGAGGGATAAACCAAATGGAAAAGGTTTTATTAAAACTAGAGGAATGGTCAAAAATCTGGCAACTAAAATTTTATGTTGACAAGTGTAAGATAATGCACTTGGGGCTTAAAAACCCAAGAGCAGAATATAAAATCAGTGATACAGTCCTAACCTCAGTATCTGAGGAAAGGGATTTAGGGGTCATTATTTCAGAAGACTTAAATGTAGGCAGACAATGTCATAAAGCAGCAGGAAATGCTATAGGGAGAGGCATTACCAATAGAAAGAGGGAGGTGCTCATGCCGCTCTACAGAGCACTAGTAAGATCTCATTTGGAGTATTGTGCGCAGTACTGGAGACCATATCTCCAGAAGGATATTGATACTTTGGAGAGAGTTCAGAGAAGAGCTACTTAACTAGTACATGGATTGCAGGATAAAACTTACCAGGAAAGATTAATGGACCTTAACATGTATAGCTTGGAAAAAAGACAAGAGAGAGGGGATATGATAGAAACTTTTAAATACATAAAGGGTATCAACACGGTAAAAGAGGAGAGAACATTTAAAGGAAGAAAAACTGCTACAAGAGGACATAGTTTTAAATTAGAGGGGCAAAGGTTTAAAAGTAATTCCAGGAAGTATTACTTTACTGAGAGAGTAATGTGGATGCATGGAATAGACTTTCTGCAGAAGTGGTAGCTGCAAATACAGTGAAGGAGTTTAAGCATGCATGGGATAGGCATAAGACCATCCTTCATATAAGATAGGGCCAGGGGCTATTCATAGTATTCAGTACATTGGGCAGACTAGATGGGCCAAATGGTTCTCATCTGCCGACACATTCTATGTTTCTATGTATTGCAACATGTGATGGCATTGCAAGCGGCAGGAGCATCCCTGAACGTCCACAATTCCCAGACAGCTGTCCGTGTGGTGATACCCAAGATTACCCCCTCGGATAACGTTGAGACCTATCTGACGGTGTTCGAAAAGATGGCCGTGAGGGAAAAGTTACACCGAGACCAGCGTCTGGACCTCAGCAAGTTTTTTTTTATCTCCCCGATTATCAAGCGGCCGACTACCTGACCATAAAAGGTGAGATCCTGGCGAGACTAGGGGTGAATGTGTTGGACGGGTCCAGCGAGTACATCAGTGGGAATTTAATCCGGCTGAACCCGCCAGTCCACAGTATTATGACCCGTTACACCGTTTGCAAAAATGGCTGCAGCCTGATGTACTGACCCCCACTGCTATGCTGGACTGTCTCTTGGCGAATGTGTTCTGGAGGGCTTTGACGTACCCCCTCCAGCACTGTATCGGCCAGGTGTCTCCGGTTAATGCCTTGGAGATGGTCGACCTGGTGGAGTGCTACGAGGCCACCAGAAATCTACAGGGGGGTTATTTTGGGAGGGGGCCAGTCAAACACCAGAAATCTCCACCCCAGACCCAGCGGCCGGTGCCAGCCCGGGACGTACCCCCTGTAGACCCAACCCCGGTGGTCTGCTGGAGATGTCAGGAGCCTGGACACATAAGGTCCGACTGTCCCCATTGGGGTCAACCCATGGACACCAACTATGGCTACCGCCACTAATTATATTCCAGGAAGTTGTGTGTCACAGGAACCTCAGAGACTATAGACAATAGCCACCTGTGCCAGGTGGAAGTGGGGGACACTCTGGCGTTGACTCTTCTGGATTCAGGGAGCTCAGTGTCCCTTGTAAGAGCTGCCCTGGTACAGCCCACCGAGTATACTGGCTGAAAGGTCGGCATAGTGTGTATTCATGGAGACTTAAAAGACTATCCCACCGCCCTGGTCTCTCTATCAATGGTGCCCGTCAGGTGGACTCATGAGGTGGCCATCGCCACAAAATTACAGTATAAACTCATAATTGGGAGAGACTTCCCAGATACGAAAGTTACCGATACCTGGGAGACAGACGTAACCCTAGCAGAGTGGCCCAGCTCAGGTAGGAGACCAGAACCCTGGGAACCTGAGTCCGAAGGGCCAGCGGTAGAGCGGGAGACAACCCTGCTAAGTGTGATGGTGGGAGACGTGGAGGACTTGCCGCCAGGTCAGGAGTTGGCAGACCTCAACGTTTCCGGAGATCATTTTGGTACAGCACAGCACCAGGACCTGACTCTATCCCAAGCCTGGGAATATGTGGTAATAGTTGAGCGTGAGCCGCAACAACCGGGGGCTGAGTCTATGTTCCCCCGTTTTGTGGTTCAACAGGAGATGCTGTACCAGGTAAATCAACTATGGGGTGAGCATATTGAACAGCTGGTGGTGCCCAAGGCATATCGCAAGCTCGTGTTGGAGTTAGCCCACCATGTTCTTGGGGGACACCTGGGCCAGTAGAAAATGCAGGACCGGATTCTACAGTGGTTCTTCTCGCCCACTGTGTTCAGAGCGGTGGAAGAGTATTGCAAGTCTTGCCCAACCTGCCAGATAACCAGCCCCCAGCCACATTTCCGTAGTCCTCTTGTCCCTATCCCGATTACTGAGGTTCCATTCGAGCGGATCGCTATGGATTTCATAGGCCTAATACCAAAGTCCGCTAGAGGGCACCAATACATCTTGGTCACCCTCGACTACGCAACTCGGTACCCGGAGGCGGTGCCACTGCATCATACATCAGCCAAACTCATAGCTAAAGAGTTAATGGAGATGTTTTCTCGAGTGGGTCTGCCTAAGGATGTTCTGACTGACAAAGGGACCCCGTTTATGTCCAAGGTCATGAGGGAACTCTGTAAGTTGCTCCACATAAAACAGTTACGGATGTCCGTGTATCATCCGCAAACGGATGGCCTGGTAGAAAGGTTTAATCAAACATTAAAAAATATGTTAAAACGAGCGGTGTCTAAGGATGGGACTGGGACCTTCTTCTGCCCTATCTCATGTTTGCAGTGCGAGAAGTGCCCCAGGCCTCTACTGGGTTCTCACCCTTTAAACTGCTATACGGCAGACACCCTCGCGGTCTGTTGGACGTCGCCAAAGAATCGTGGGAACACCAACCCACACCGCACAAAAGTGTTGTCGAGTACGTCACCCAGATGCAAGGACGGATGGAAACAGTGTTACCTCTTGTTAGGGAGCATATGGAGGCAGCAGAGTGAACCCAGAGTAGGGTCTATAATCGGAAGGCTCGGGTACAGAACTTTAACCCGGGTGATCGGGTGTTGGTTCTGGTACCGACTGTAGACAGTAAGTTCCTAGCTAGGTTGCAGGGGCCCTACGAGGTACTTGAGCTAGGTGGCAGAGGGGCTATAACAGTACAAGTTATTACCCTTTCGTCTACATGGCGCTCTCGCCACATTTCAAATGCTAATGGACGTTGTACTACGCCCATATCGTCGGTACGCTTTGGCGTACATGGACAATATCTTTATCCATAGCACCGACTGGGAAAATCACCTATCTAAAGTACAGGCTGTAGTGGACTCCCTTAGGAAAGCTGGCTTAACCGCTAACCCAAAAAAGTGCGCAATAGGGTTAGAAGAGACCAAGTACCTGGGGTATGTAATGGGGTGCGGAATGATCAAACCTCAGGTGAACAAAATTGAGGCAATTAGGAATTGGCCCTGACCTTTCACTACTCGGCAAGTAAAGTCGTTCCTGGGTATGGTGGGGTACTATATGAGGTTTGTCCCCAATTTTTCTACAGTCGCCGCACCATTGACAGGCCTTTTGAACGGACGCAAGTCAGTGACGGTTCAGTGGAATGAACAGGCAGAAAAGGCTTTCTCCACTTTGAAGTCTGCCGTGTGTGGGTCCCCGGCATTGGTGACACCTGACTTCAAGAGGGAATTTGTGGTACAGACCGATGCCTCTGAAGTAGGCCTCGGAGCTGTACTCTCTCAGGACATCAATGGGGAGGAACATCCTGTTGTTTTCCAGAGCCGAAAGCTTACCCCAGCCAAAACTAGGTACAGTATAGTGGAGAGAGAGTGCCTGGCAATCAAATGGGCACTTGAGTCTCTCCGCTATTATCTGTTGGGGAGAAAGTACCGTCTGGTGACCGACCACTCCCCTCTCAAGTGGATGAGCCAAGCCAAAGAGAGGAATGCTCGGGTCACCAGATGGTTCTTGTCGTTACAGAACTTCAAGTTCTGAATGGAACATAGGGTCGGCCGCTTGCAGGGAAACGCGGATGCCCTGTCCCGGGTACACTGTCTGGAAAGTGTTCACCCCCTCAGGGTTAAACAAAGGGTATGTAGGAAGGCGCAAGGGTCCGTCATTGACGGAAGGTAGTTGTCACCGAGATTCCTGGCCTCGGTGAGGTAAGAGCCGGTAATTTCATGTGTCAGCGGCAGCTAGTGCTGGCTGACATGGTTTTGCTATTTAGTATGGCTGTAAAGCCGATCTGGGCCAGCTCTTACTGGGAGCAGCCAAAGTGCAGGGTGGGTGGCTTCTCCCCACGTTCCAGGCCGGGTCTTGGTTTGGGCTATAAAACACAGACAGCACTGTCAGGTTTTGGGAATTTACTCCTCTCTGACAGTGGAGCTCTGTCAGTCTGTGTGTTGGGACCTGGAAGTTTGGGCTTGGTAAAGGCCTGCTACCTTGTTGGCGTGAGAGCAGGTGGTTTTTGCTATGTCCAATGACTTCTGCATTGCTGAATGGTGTGAACAAACACAAGACTCAAGGTAACTGTTTTCCTTGAAACTGAATTTTTGTTTTGCTTATCCTTATGTGTGAATAAACACCGAACTGTTTAAGTTAAAGACATTGTCGTTGCCTCTATACTGCGCCCGCAAACCTGTCTACCAGAGAAAATCCCAACAACTAGTATATACATAGTAGTGTAATGCACTAGTATGCATAGTCTAGACTAGTACATTCCATTACTAGTACATTAGATAAATAACATGTATGACATACTATATATATGTAATTTACTAGTAATGTAATGTACTAGAGACTGAAAATCAGTTCCTTTCATTTGGATGCAGCTTGAAGAAATCCATGTCCTAGCTGGGAAAACAATACAAAATCTGCAGCGTTTTTAGGCACCCTAATTCTCCTGCTGCACTATGGTATTTGGCTCTGCTGGGGCAGTATATTGGGCTATACTGTGGTATTTGGCTCTGCTGTGGCAGTATATTGAGTTGCACTGTGGTATTTGGTTCTGCTGGGGCAGATACCCAAAGGCATTGTCTGTGATCTGCAATCAGGGGCGTTGCTAGGCACCTAGACCCGGGCCTAGGCCCTGAATTACAAGTATTTGGACCCAAACCTCTGGCTAGCACTTTCTCCATTGTTTTGCACTGAGCCGCCAGTGTGGAGCTGCTGGGCAGCTCCGTATGAGTTTAGCAAGAGGCACATTAAACATACAACTAGCAGCTCCATTTACTGCCAGTCTAAAGTTTAGGGAAATGAGCCAGTAGCACCGCACTGGTGGCTCAGTATGAATCTATGAAAAACATCCTGTAGTTATCCCGAGCAGTTAAGCAGGCCTAGCAGCTGAGCACCGCATCCCAGACAGGACATGCAGATTACAGAGCTTCTGAGGGGACATACTAAAAGGAATGACAGAGTGGAATGCCCATAGACTTTAACAGGAAAGTGGAATGCCCATAGAGAATAATGGAAATGTAATATTTGAATTAGAGACAAAACCATTTGACATATCTAATAAATATTTAGGAGACATACTCTCCAAGTTCAGTGGGATTATTTAATGTTCAGATTAAGTGGAATTATCAGTGTTTTCTGCAGAATGACGAGGGTGAATGACATAATGGAATGCCCTTAGACTATAATGGGAAGGAAACTATGAGCTCATTTACAGGTAAATCTGTGTTATGTAGAACATTAACCTTTACCGCAAGTGTTCCCTGGGTAGAGTAGCATATTGTAAAATGAAAATTACCTTGCATTATAACTGTTTTCTATAGAATGCAAAGGTGAATGACATAATGGAATGCCTATAGACTATAATGGGAAGCAAAATTTGATTTGGAGACTAAACCATTTAACATATCAAGTAAATCTTTAGCAGGCTTACTCTTCAAATTCAGTGGGATTATTTAAAATTGAGATTAAGTGGGATTATCATTGGTTTCTATTAAATGACAAGGGGAATGACACAATGGAATGCCCATAGACTATAATGGGAAGTAAAATATGAGCTCATTTGCAGGTTAATCTGTGTTATGAAGGACATTAACCTTTACCGCAAGTGTCCCCTGGGTAGAGTAGCATATTGTAAAATGAAAATTACCTTGGATTATAATCGTTTTCAATAGAATGCAAAGGTGAAGGACATAATGGAATGCCCATAGACTATAATGGGAAGCAAAATTTGATTTGGAGCCTGAATCATTTAACATATCAAGTAAATCTTTAGCAGGCTTACTCTTCAAATTCAGAGGGATTATTTAAAATTGAGATTAAGTGGGATTATCATTGGTTTCTATGAAATGACAAGTGGAATGACACAATGGAATGCCCATAGACTATAATGGGAAGTAAAATATGAGCTCATTTGCAGGTAAATCTGTGTTATGAAGGACATTAACCTTTACCGCAAGTGTTCTCTGGGTAGAGTAGCACATTGTAAATTTAAAACTATCTGGGATTAAAGCTGTTTTCTATGGAATAACATGTGAATGACAGAATGGAATGCCCATACAGTATAATGGGAAGTAAAATGTGATTTGGAGCCTGAACCATTCAACATATCAAATAAATCTTTAGCAGACATACTTTCCAAGTTCAGTGGCAAATAATAAAGTGGAGATGAAAGGGGATTCATAGGGTATAATGGGAAATGGAATACCCCTAAAGAATAATGGAATACCCCTCGCCAACTATAGGCCCAGGACTAGGAATGGGCTCTGATTTTGGGGTGGAGGATACATGGGGGCTATGCACACTATGGAATTTCCAAGCGGAGAAATTCTGTTCAGAAATTCCAAATGCATCCCGTCCTGACTGATTTAGTCGGTGCTTGGGCAGCGCAGCCATTGCAGTTCCCTATAGCTGGCAGTGCATTCCGCTCAATATTCCGCTGAAAGAATGAACATGTTCATTCTTTCGACAGAGAAATTTCAGTGGACAGCTTCACCACTAAAATTCTGTAGTGTGCACTGTGCAGCGGATTCCCATTGATTGCAATGGGACTCTGCTGCATCAAAATTTCCAAGTGTAATTCCTGAGCAGAATTTTACTCGGAAAATGGTAAAATGTAGGGAGGAACTAAAGAAACTCCAATAGCATGTTGGTATTAGGCTGGGTTCACACGGGCGTTGCGGGAAAATGTGCGGGTGCGTTACGGGAACACCCGCGATTTTTCCGTCCGAGTGCAAAACATTGTAATGCGTTTTGCACTCGCGTGAGAAAAATCGCGCATGTTTGGTACCCAAACCCGAACTTCTTCACAGAAGTTCGGGTTTGGGATCAGTGTTCTGTAGATTGTATTATTTTCCCTTATAACATGATTATAAGGGAAAATAATAGCATTCTGAATACAGAATGCATAGTAAAACAGTGCTGGAGGGGTTAAAATAAATAATTTAACTCACCTTAGTCCACTTGATCGCGCAGACCGGCATCTCCTTCTGTCTCCTTTGCTGAACAGGACCTGTGGTGAGCATTCATTACATGAACAGGACCTTTGGTGACGTCACTCCGGTCATCACATGATCTATTACCATGGTAAAAGATCATGTGATGGATCATGTGATGACCAGAGCAACGTCACCAAAGGTCCTGTTCATGTAATGAATGCTCACCACAGGTCCTGTTCAGCAAAGGAGACAGAAGGAGATGCCGGTCTGCGCGATCAAGTGGACTAAGGTGAGTTAAATTTTATTTATTTTTTTTAACCCTTCTAGCGCTGTTTTACTATGCATTCTGTATTCAGAATGCTATTATTTTCCCTTATAACCATGTTATAAGGGAAAATAATAATGATCGGGTCTCCATCCCGATCGTCTCCTAGCAACCGTGCGTGAAAATCGCACCGCATCCGCACTTGCTTGCGGATGCTTGCGATTTTCACGCAACCCCATTCACTTCTATGGGGCCTGCGTTGCGTGAAAAACGCTGAATATAGAGCATGCTGCGATTTTCACACAACGCACAAGTGATGCGTGAAAATCACTGCTCACCTGAACAGCCCCATTGAAATGAATGGGTTGGGATTCAGTGCGGGTGCAATACGTTCACCTACCGCATTGCACCCGCGCGAAAATCTCGCCCGTGTGAACGCAGCCTTACTGAAAATGAAAACTGACAAGTTTCTAGAAAATATGCAAATACTTATTTTATTTAAAATTTTTTATTTAAAAGGGGTTATCCAGGATTATAAAAACTACAGTTTTTTTCCTCCAAAAACAGCACCACACCTGTCCTCAGGTTGTGTGTGATATTGCAGCTCTGCCAAATGAATACCACCCACAACCTGAGGACAGGTGTGGTGCTGTTTTTGGAAGAATAAAAGCTCAGTTTTTTTATTCCTGAATAACCTCCTTTAATTTTTTTTTGCATTCAACAGAACTTTGATTGAAAGTTTTTTTTGTAGAACAGGAATTAAAAATAGGAGGGAGGCAAAAACAAAGAAGGGATGGGAAGTGGGGAGGAGTCAAAATAAAAATTATACAAATAAACATCGACATTTCTGTCCCAGCAGGAAAAGACATGACAAAAAAGAACGCTGCGGTAAACAATGGCAGCGAGGCTTTTTTTTTTTTACAAATTAAGCGTAGGGTCACACTGAGCGCATACGCAGCGTATTTGATTTGACACTGCAAGAAATGTGCCGGGCAGCAGGAAATACGCTGTGTATGAGCTAGGAGCAGACACACAGGGTTTTTCTCCGCTGCAGCCCTGTATCTGCAGTGAAGTTTAGAGGTTGGTGCGCTCGGCCCGCCTCCGAACCTTACTGCACACACAAGGCTGCAGAGGGAAAGCCCTGTGTGTCTGCTCCTAGCGCATACGCAGCGTATTTCCTGTTGTCCGGCACATTTCTCGCTGCCTCAAAGCGCTCAGTGTGACCCTACCCTAAGGGTGTATTCAAACGTACTGTATCCTGCACATATTTGATGCTGTAGATTTGACTTTGTGTACAGTCATTTAGTTTACATTGAAATCTGCAGCTTCAAATCCTGCGCATCAAATTTGCGCAGGATATGTTAAGTGTGAGTACACCCTAAGGGTAGGGTCACAAGTGCTGTATTTTGCTGTGTATTTACTGCAGCTGATTTTGCTACCCATTTAAGTCAATGGGTAGGAAAATAAGTGGTATCATGCAGCATCAATTGATAAAACAACATCAGCATGTTCTTTTGCTCTTTTTTCTTTCATGGAATCCAAAATAATTACTTCTTTGGTGTTAAAAATGATGACAAAAAGGCACCAGGTATCTGTGTTGAAAGGAAGCAGAAGAATGTCTGTCACCAGATTGTGACCTTATAGACCGCTTACATAGCGCTCTAGCATAGCAGTCTATGATTCTAATGGTACATTTGATGTTTTCTTGTGAAGTTCCCCCAAGGCAAAAACAGACTTTTATTCATATGTAAATTAGGGCTCGCAAGTGCCCAGGGGCGGCGTTCACCTCGTTGGTGCCCAGGCTGTTCTGCCTCTTTTCGTCATATCCCCGCCCCAGCCTCTTCCTCTGCCCGCCCCACTATTCCTTTTCGTCCTCCTTCTCTGCAGCGAGATCCCGCGCCTGTACTAGCTTTGCCGGGGCTTGTGCACTGCGGCGCATGCCCCGGCCAAGCAATGGAGAAAGCAGACACAAAGGAAGAGCAGGGCGGGCAGAGGAAGAGGCTTGGGCGGGGATATGATGAAAAGAGGCAGAACTTGGGGGAACTTCACAAGAAAACATCAAAGGTACCATTAGAATCATAGACTGCTATGCTAGAGCGCTATGTAAGCGGTCTATAAGGTCACAATCTGGTGACAGACTCCCTTTAAGGCAACATGTTTCCCAAGAAAGCTGTAAAAAATGTCTGCTGTGCCTCTTGCCATACTCTGATAAATGAAGGTGGGACATGGCAAACTGTTTCTGTGAGATTTCTTTGACAGACAAAATTGCTTATTGCTTCTTCTATAACTTAAAGGGAACCTGTCATCGGGATTTTGTGTATAGAGCTGAGGACATGGGTTGCTAGATGGCCGCTAGCACATCCGCAATATCCAGTTCCCATAGCTCTGTGTGCTTTTATTGTGTAAAAATAACGATTTGATATATATGCAAATTAACCTGAGATGAGTCCTGTCACTGACTCATCTCACATACAGGACTCATCTCAGGTTAATTTGCATATGTATCAAATCGGGTTTTTTTACACAATAAAAGCACACAGAGCAATGAGGACTGGATATTGCGGACATGCTAGCAGCCATCTAGCAACCCATGTCCTCAGCTCTATACACAAAATCCTGGTGACAGGTTCCCTTTAATCACAAAGCCATTGTCCAGGATCCAATGTTTTAGAATATTTGTTTCTACTGTATCCAACTGTCCAGGTCTTCTGCTGGCACATCCCATGGAAACTATTCATTGTATACATTTGTTTCATTTTCTTCTTTTTTCATTGTAGAGTGTTTTGGCTGGTTTTCAATTATTATGTCAGAAATATCAAAATCAGTCTTTACTTTGGATTCAGATATCTTATCTTCAGAACATATTTGTTGTAAATATTCTCTATCTAGTGAACAATAAAGAACTGAATCAGGTGCTGGCTCAACATCATAATCTCCTTTCCTTGGTTTCTTTCTTCTTGATCTTTTTGATCGCCCTTGTTTTTTTTTTTGCAGAGCATAGACAATTGGTCAGATTTATCATTAGCTCAGGTCAGAATAATGGAGTGAAAAAGTCCCAAAAAAAGTCCCAAACGCTAAAACTGCGCACAAATTTGCGACTTTTTTCTGCTCTGCACTATGCTCGCCAGTTTTCTGAAAGTGTGTGTGTTTTCTTATGTAAATGAATCTCTAGACAGATTTACTATTGGGACTATTTAAAAAGTCGCAAAAAAGTCGCAATTTCACTCCAGTGTGGACCATGCTTATCTTATGAGACTTTTTAATAGAACATGCGACTTTTTCGTAAAAACTTGCGACTTTTTCGTAAAGATGTGCGACTTTTGTAAAGCTGCTTACTGACGGATAAACTGCTACCGTCAAACCACATTTATTACAGTCTCAAAGGGCCGATCATAAATCTGACTTGGCTAAAACTGACTTTAGCCATATGTTAAAGTGGAGTGAGCTGTCAGAGTAATGATAAATCTGGCCCAATGAGTATGCTTGCCTGTCCACTGCCTCCTTCCATCCAACCGACATTTGAGCTGCTATAATATGATGGCACAGCCCTGTGCTGGGACAAGAACAAACGGCAGGTTCAGGAGGAAGTTTGACTGCATGCATTCTACCACTAATACCGCATACAACAAATGTTGAGGACTGTGGACAGAGGGTAATACCACCTGATTCTATGCAGTATTTTGCTAAAGACCTTTGGCTCATTCGGTATTGCTTACACTTTTCCAGTCCTTTCACTGGCTCAGGATCTGAACTTTTGATCTTATCCATTATGGTCTTAAGTAGATAAAAGGCAGGGAATGTTACATCTGCCACTCTTCATCTCAGATATGAAAACTCTTCTTTCATTTCATAGTTTACAAGTCCACAGAGTGCTCGTTCAAATCCATGCAGGTAATAACATTGCATATAAAACATTGCAAGAACAAGTAGATCAATAGGCAGTTCTTTCCATTTATTTTGTTTTTCTATAATCTTATTGAAACTTTCGCTGGTATTGTTGGTTGCATTCCTGTCATTTACAAAGGCAGCAAATTTAGAAGTTAGGAACTTTGCAGAATATTTTGAGATGCACTCCTTTAGTTGTTTATCAAAATAGTCTTTAAATTCTTTGCTCCATTTTAGTTTAAACAAATTGTAAAGACTGTCAAACATCCAAAGCGATTCGGCATCAATCAGCTGTGTGATCTTATCCGTTAGCACTTTTAAATCATAATTTTTTCCACCATGTTTCCATATCCATGTATCTACATCTCTCAAAATATGGTTTGTGCAGTATAAATGAGGTATGTTTGGAAATTATGTCTGGAAAGGTTCTGCAATACCCCTTTCTCTGTCAGTAACAAAGGGAATACATTTAATTCTGTTCCCATCCAAACTGTTTAGCAGGTCCTGGGCATCAGGAGGTTCGTACAGCCCCTTGGGCACCTTACAAGACTCATTTAGACATCTCTAAAATAATTTTTTAAACAAAATAAAAGTACACAGCCCTATAGGACAGGTATATTCCGGACATGCTAGCGGCGATCTAGCCGTGCATGTCCGCATCTCTATAACCGAAAACGAGATGACAGAATCCCTTTAACATGTCTGGGTGCCCAAAGGTTACCACTAGATCTGGAAAAATTGTTACCTTTTTTATGTAATCCTCAAGGTGGACTGCCAGTTCAAGAAGACTAAATATTTCATCATTGGTGACTCTTTTTCCTCTTTTCCTGATAAGTGAAATTCTGCACCTGCTTTAAGTTTCTAGGCCGATCAACACTCATGTGCATGTTAGAACCATGGTACGAATATTGGCTTAGCAACTGTTTTTAGGCGATCATTGGCTCTCTCTGTAGCACAGAATCCTTTATTTCTGTGATGGCACTTTACATTGTAGAAACAAAAGGCATTTTAGAAATGTTACTGTTCCCATGGCATACTACACAATGTAATCGTTCATCACCTAAGTAATGTAGAAGATAAAAGCTTTCTTGAATCTTTAGATTCTCTTAAGCAGTATACGTGTTTGCGAAGACCATGTAGAGAATCTTTTTTTTTTTCCCATATGGATCCTTTAAGTAGTAATATCTTTTAAGTACCTCTGGAAGATGCTTGCGTTTACCATGAAAGTTTGATCCTTTGGATATCCATTTGTACTGATCATATTGGAAGTCATGTTCATGACCAGCAATTGTATCTGGGGGGGGGGGGGGGGGCAATAGAGAAATACCTCCCCTCCTCTTGGTAGTACAGGTGGTTTTGAAATTAGTGTGCTTTCATCAAATTCTTTTTTACACAGTATTTTGTAGACCTTTTGCTAATGATAAATCATCATTACAGCCACACATATATACCTTGTTACAGGAAGCCATTGCAGCACCAGTGTCTTTTCACACAGGGAAGGGTTTTTGACTTCAGTAGGCAACTGTTGATCAGAGTCTGTTAGAAGGTTTTTAAGTATAACCCCTGGAAGGGATTTATTGAAAACAGCAGGCATTGTTTCTAAGAGAGGCTGCAAAGCTACATTGGCCATCTCTATCTGGGGCAGTAAGCTGGGCCAAGGAGGAAGTGATGCAAAGGGAGGTGGAGCTTCCTAGGGAGAGCAGAAAAAAAAAAGCAGGGACAGTGCAGGGACAGGGAGAGGGACAGTGCAAGGTAACCATGAATATCAGGGGACAATAGATCCCCCTCTGTGGTGGACAGTGCAGGGACAGGGAGAGGGACAGTGCAAGGTAACCATGAATATCAGGGGACAAGAGATCCCCCTCTGTGGTGGACAGTGCAGCATGTTTGTCACAGGCAAAACAGAGAAACCTGGCAACTGAGAGAGGAAGGAGGACTGAGCCAAGACATGACTCCCTAGATAATTTGAAGAGGTTCCTGCCACCCTGTGTCACATCCCTCCTAAATGCAGATGTTTCATGCAGAAAGCCTGAACTAAACCTGCAGACCAGGTTTAGTTCAGGCTTCTTACATTGAACATCAGCATTTAGGAGGGATGTGACACAGGGAGTGGGTGGCAGGATCCTCTTCACTCGACACAAAGGATCTGTCATGTCTTGCCTCAGTCCTCCTTCCTCTCTCAGTTGCTAGGTTCTTGCCTTTGGCCTCTGACATAGATACTGCACTGGCCAGCACAGGTGGGGTTGTCCGTTTCCCTTTAAATTGTGGTTGAACAGTGACCAATAAGGACTCACCGCTTAGTGACTGTTGGAATCTGTTGTTTTCCCAAGAGTTGTCTCCTTATGGATTGTATAATCTGCAAGTCTTTTGATATTAAGTGCACCTATGATTTCTAAAACGCTCCAACATCTGTGGCTAATGGGCCCCAACAAATAAACATTTTACCTGATAATATTGCTTAGTGCATATAATTACAGTCTGTGTGCATGTGCTGGTGGGTTGTGAGAATTTGTACAATGACTCTCTGAGAAGAGAAACATCCTAGAGTTAAGATTGTTTTAGTGTGCTCAGAAGTATACCTAATGCCCGTGGTGAGGTGTTGTATTAGTGCCCCCCCCCACAAATGTATGCGTGCGCCGACACCAGGGGTGGACTGACAACTCATGGGGCCCCTGGGCAAAAGAGAATCATGGGGCCCCCCTGCGCTTCGGCGCCAGGCAGCTTAGCATCATCAACCAATGAGGAGGAGAGGAGTCTCTCCTCATTGGCTGATGCAGGCGGCAGGGAATGTCAAGATCCGACTGGTGAAGGTGATGCCGGTTCTCACCAAGTCAGAGACTTCCCATTATTATTATTATTATTATTATTATTAATAATAATAATAATGTTTCCCATTATAGTCTATGGGCATTCCATCATGTCATTCAACTTTGCATTCTATTGAAAACAGTTATAATCCATAGTAATTTTCATTTTACAATATGCTAATCTACCCAGGGAACATTTGCGGTAAAGGTTAATGTCCTACATAACACAGATTTACCTGCAAATGAGCTCATATTTTCCTTACCATTATAGTCTATAGGCATTCCATTGTGTCATTCCTCTTGTCATTTCATAAAAACCAATGATAATCCCACTTAATCTAAATTTTAATAATCCCTCTGAATTTGAAGAGTAAACCTGCTAAAGATTTACTTGATATGTTAAATAGTTCAGACACCAAGTCACGTTTTACTTCCGATTATTATAGTCTATAGGCATTCCATTGTGTCATTCCTTTTGTTATTTCATAGAAACCAATGATAATACCACTTAATCTAAATTTTAATTATCCCGCTGAACTTGAGGAGTAAGCCTGGTAAAGATTTACTTGATATGTTAAATAGTTCAGACACCAAGTCACGTTTTACTTCCGATTATAGTCTATGGGCATTCCATTATGTCATTCACCTTTGCATTCTTTAGAAAACGGTTATAATCCAAGGTAATTTTCATTTTACAATATGATACTCTACCCAGGGAACATTTGTGGTAAAGGTTAATTTCCTACATAACAAAGCTTTACCTGCAAATGAGCTCATAGTTTACTTCCCATTATAGTCTATAGTGGAAGAGATTGAGTGCACCAATGCCCAACCACTTATGTTTCAAGAGTACATGGGAGGACCACCACAGCACGTCTCGGATGATGACGAAACACAGGTGCCAACTGCTGTGGCTTTCGAAAGTGTGCAGACCAACAAGGAGGGCAGGGGTGAAGAATGGGTGGAAGATGATGTGGAGGACGATGAGGTCCTCGACCCCACATGGAATCAAGGTCATGCGAGTGACGTGTGCAGTTTGGAGGAAGAGGTGGTGGTCGCACAGAGGCACCAGCACAGCAAAAGAGGGAGCAGGGTGCAAAAGCATTTGTTACATTCTTGGGTGACATTTTACCATTTTTGCCGTGAATAAACCCCTGCTCTGCATAGGTGACAGGGACCTAAATTTCTAAAATCCATCTGTTACATTAATGGTTGACATTAACCCATTTTTGCTGGTGAAAAAACCCCTGCTCTGCATTGTTGACAGGGAACTAAATTTTGTAAAAACGTCTGTTACTGATTGGAAGATGCGTGATTACAAGCGCACGCTGGTAGACATGCTGCTGATGGCATTCCCACCTGACAGCGGGGGCTCAGTGGAAGCACAAGGCGAAGGCTGAGGAGGAGGAAGACGTTGCCAACACAGCTGGGGCACCGCCAGCACCTCAGAAGGCAGGGTTAGCATGGCCGAAATGTGGAAAAGTTTTGTCAGCACGCCACAACAACCAGCACCACCAGCTGATATGGAACGTCTTAGCAGGAGGCAGCATTTCAGCAACATGGTGGAGCAGTATGTATGCACACGCCTACACGTACTGACTGATAGGTCTGCCCCCTTCAACTTCTGGGTCTCCAAATCGGGCACATGGCCTGAGCTTGCCCTTTACGCCTTGGAGGTGCTGGCCTGCCCTGCAGCCAGTGTATTGTCTGAACGTTTGTTTAGCACGGCAGGAGGGGGTTATCACAGACAAGCGCAGTCGCCTGTCCACAGCCAATGTGGACAAGCTCACGTTCATTAAAATGAACCAGGCATGGATCCCAAAGGACTTGTCCGTACCTTGTGCAGAATAGACATGTATACCGGCCTCACCCAGCCATTGTTGTACTTCAGCGCACTTTCTCTTTGTTTTATTTTTTTATATTTCCCAATGTTTTGGGGTCTACCCAAATTTAAGCAAAAAAATTTAAATAAAATAAAAAATGGAAACCAAAAACCAGTGTTAGCTACCTCCTCCACCGCCGCTTCCACCTACACAGCCACATCCACCGCCTCCTCAACCTCCTACTCCATATGGACCTCGTCCTCCTAGATCAAGATTATTATTTTTTATTTTTACGTCTTTTATGTTATTTTAAGTCATTTCCCTAGCCACATTTGTTTCACTTGCCATGCTCTTAACCACATTTTGCTGCCTTTTGCAGCCCTCTAGTTCTTTCCATGACTTCTAGTTCTTTCCATGACTTTTTTAGAGCCATTTTAGTGCTCCAAAGTTTGGGTCCCTATTGACTTCAATGGAGTTCGGGGTCAAGTTCGGGTCCCGAACTCGAACTCTTTTGCAAAGTTTGGTCAAACCCGTCGAACCCGGACTTCCAGGTGTCCACTTAACTCTAGTCAGCAACCTTCGGCACTCCAGCTGCTGTGAAACTACAATTCCCAGCATGCTTCATAAATTTCTATGGGAGTTTGAAGAAAAGCAGAGTACATATGCATGCTGGGAGTTGTAGTTTCACAACAGCTGGAGTTCCGGAGGTTCCTTACCCCTGATATAGACTTGAGTGGAGGAGCGGTGCATATATACTGTGGGTGGAGGTGCTATGCATATAGACTGTGGGTGGAAGAGCTGTGCATTTATACTGCGGGGGGGGGGGAGCTGTGCATATAAACTGCGGGTGGAGGAGCTGTGCATATATACTGTGGGTGGAAGAGACGTGCATATACTGTATACTGTGGGTGGAAGAGCCGTGCATATAGACTTTGGTTGGAGGAGCTGTGCATATACTGTGAGTGGAGGAGCGGTTCATATATACTGTGGGTGGGGGGGGCTGTTCATATATACTGTGGGTGGAGGAGCTGTGCATATAGACTGTAGGTGGGGGAGCTGTGCATATTGATTGTGGGTGGAGGAGCTATATATATATATATATACAGGGAGTGCAGAATTATTAGGCAAGTTGTATTTTTGAGGATTAATTTTATTATTGAACAACAACCATGTTCTCAATGAACCCAAAAAACTCATTAATATCAAAGCTGAATATTTTTGGAAGTAGTTTTTAGTTTGTTTTTAGTTTTAGCTATTTTAGGGGGATATCTGTGTGTGCAGGTGACTATTACTGTGCATAATTATTAGGCAACTTAACAAAAAACAAATATATACCCATTTCAATTATTTATTTTTACCAGTGAAACCAATATAACATCTCAACATTCACAAATATACATTTCTGACATTCAAAAACAAAACAAAAACAAATCAGTGACCAATATAGCCACCTTTCTTTGCAAGGACACTCAAAAGCCTGCCATCCATGGATTCTGTCAGTGTTTTGATCTGTTCACCATCAACATTGCGTGCAGCAGCAACCACAGCCTCCCAGACACTGTTCAGAGAGGTGTACTGTTTTCCCTCCTTGTAAATCTCACATTTGATGATGGACCACAGGTTCTCAATGGGGTTCAGATCAGGTGAACAAGGAGGCCATGTCATTAGATTTTCTTCTTTTATACCCTTTCTTGCCAGCCACGCTGTGGAGTACTTGGACGCGTGTGATGGAGCATTGTCCTGCATGAAAATCATGTTTTTCTTGAAGGATGCAGACTTCTTCCTGTACCACTGCTTGAAGAAGGTGTCTTCCAGAAACTGGCAGTAGGACTGGGAGTTGAGCTTGACTCCATCCTCAACCCGAAAAGGCCCCACAAGCTCATCTTTGATGATACCAGCCCAAACCAGTACTCCACCTCCACCTTGCTGGCGTCTGAGTCGGACTGGAGCTCTCTGCCCTTTACCAATCCAGCCACGGGCCCATCCATCTGGCCCATCAAGACTCACTCTCATTTCATCAGTCCATAAAACCTTAGAAAAATCAGTCTTGAGATATTTCTTGGCCCAGTCTTGACGTTTCAGCTTGTGTGTCTTGTTCAGTGGTGGTCGTTTTTCAGCCTTTCTTACCTTGGCCATGTCTCTGAGTATTGCACACCTTGTGCTTTTGGGCACTCCAGTGATGTTGCAGCTCTGAAATATGGCCAAACTGGTGGCAAGTGGCATCTTGGCAGCTGCACGCTTGACTTTTCTCAGTTCATGGGCAGTTATTTTGCGCCTTGGTTTTTCCACACGCTTCTTGCGACCCTGTTGACTATTTTGAATGAAACGCTTGATTGTTCGATGATCACGCTTCAGAAGCTTTGCAATTTTAAGAGTGCTGCATCCCTCTGCAAGATATCTCACTATTTTGGACTTTTCTGAGCCTGTCATGTCCTTCTTTTGACCCATTTTGCCAAAGGAAAGGAAGTTGCCTAATAATTATGCACACCTAATATAGGGTGTTGATGTTATTAGACCACACCCCTTCTCATTACAGAGATGCACATCACCTAATATGCTTAATTGGTAGTAGGCTTTCGAGCCTATACAGCTTGGAGTAAGACAACATGCATAAAGAGGATGATGTGGTCAAAATACTCATTTGCCTAATAATTCTGCACGCAGTGTATATATATAGACTGTGGGTGGGGGCACTGTGCACTTATACTTAGTAGAGGAGCAGTGCATATAGACCAAGGGTCAGCAACCTTTGGCACTCCAGCTGCTGTGAAACTACAATTCCCAGAATGTTTCATTAATTTCTATGGGAGTTTGGAGAAGAGCAGAGTACATATGCATGCTGAGAGTTGTAGTTTCACAACAGCTGGAGTTCCGGAGGTTGCTTACCCCTGATATAGACATGAGTGGAGGAGCAGTGCATATATACTGTGGGTGGAGGTGCTGTGCATATAAACTGTGAGTGGGGGAGCTGTACATGCAGCGAACTAGTTCAGCAGGGGAAACACGCGAGGCTACGGTGGGCCGATGGGGGTAGTAGTTAATTTACTCACGGTTAGCAGAGCCTCCCTGGGCCCGCGTGCAGTGATGGGGAAGACAGCACTAAATCCTCCGGGGCACTCTATTCCAGGGAACACCAGCCAGATGGAAGTTGAGGTGGCCTTGATGGTAATAGGGCAATCGTCTCAGGGCAGTTGGTACAATTCATCAATATAGCAAAGGCAATAATCCAGATGTTGGTTTAACTGGAATTCCTTAATACAGGTCTGGAAATAGTCAGTTGAGGAGTTCTCTTAATGCTGTTACTTTACAGGCAAAGAATTGGTAAATTTGCACTAAGTCGACTTTCTAGCACTAACATACTGAATATAATGATTTTCTATTTATCTTGAGCAATCCAATAAGGGTCCATTCACACATCCGTGTGTGTTTTGCGGATCCACAGATCCGCGGATCCGCAAAACACGGACAGCGGCAATGTGTTTTTCGCATTATGCAGACTGCACATTGCCGGCACTAAGAGAATATGCCTATTCTTGTCCACTATTGCGGACAAGAATAGGACATGTTCTATTTTTTTCAGGATCGGAATTGCGGACCCGGAAGTGTGGGTCCGCAATTCCTGATCGGGGCCGCACATCGTGCGGCCCCATAGAAATGTATGGGTCTGCAATTCCGTTCCGCAAAATGCGGAATGGAATTGCGGATGTGTGAATGGAGCCTAAAGGTGTTCTCCCTTGGTGACAGGAAAACTCTGTTACATTATTTGATGCAGGATACTCTCCTGAAGTATCCAGGTTCACTATGTTCCCAGAAGGCATTTAGTAAAAAAAGACAATTTTGCGCACTAATTATCCAGATCCAGGCACCTTTAAGTTCCTCCTGGTTACTTGTGCTGGTGAAGTCCCTTGGCTAGACTCAGATCTAATCTTCACTAGACTTGCTCTATATTCATACATAGACTTACTGTCTGTGCTGAGCTGCTGTGACTGCTTGGTCTGTCATCTCCAGGCTTGATCAGGGCCCAGAGGAAAGAAAGGCAGCTACATTGTGGAACTTGCCTGTTCTCCTCCTCCATCAACTTCCTTGCCACACACTGAACTCACTCCAACTAACTACTTCTTCTACAACTCCTTCCTTTAGCAAACCCCAAGCTATATATATTATGTGGCACCAGCACCACCTAATAGTAACTAGATGTAATGACACTGCCAGCCTGATATTAGGAAAATACAATATATTAAATACATTAAACATGACATTTAGCTTCAAGTACCCACTGTGACTTACTGAACTGTCACTGGGGCTGCTGGAGAAGCCTGAGGGCCAGCCTCCTTCCTACGGACTATGGACCGAGAACTATGGAGACCCCCTCAGACCTTTTGGGGTTACAAGGAACTATGAACCCTGATTTATGTGTGGAATTTATGTGACACATATTTCCTATTGCCCATTAAAAATGGTGTGGATTCAGCAACACAAAAAGGGTTAACTCTGCACTGAGACTCCCACTGATAGTGATGGGATTAAGATGGCTGACTCTAGGAGCAGCTGACTCATAGATAATTAGATCACCCTATGATACACTCAGGAGATAATCCCATCACATGTGTCTCCTCTCTGCCTATTCATTCATTATGGAGGGGGTGAAGATGTTTGTTTGCATGTTGTTCATGGTTGATTGCGTTATGTTGTTAGACTTCTTGAACTGTATATATACTGAGTTGGTCTTCAATAAAAGGAGTTCCTGTTTTACCCTCAACATAGAGTGTCATCTCATGTGTGGGGGAACAGCTATATTTACTCTGGGGATTGCTATCGGTATTATACTCCCCTGGGATTACAACACGGTTCTACCCACTGGAAGTTGGATCCTGGTCTTGGGAACAGGGTGGGTGGAAGACTGCAAAACCTTAACCAAGCTGCGGCGGTTCGTGGGGTCGGCAGTGATTAAAGTGTTAAGTGGAGTGCTTGGAGCCCTCAGGAAGCACTAGGAGCATCCATCAACGGAGGTACCCAGTCGGGGTGCCAGGAGATCTGTTACACCCACATATAGCACATAAGTGGGACACTGCATGCATATATACTGCGGGTGGAGGTGCTGTGCATATACACTGTGGGTGGAGGAGCTGTGCATTTATGCTGTGAGTGGGGGAGCTGTGCATATAGTATACTGTTGGTGGAGGTGCTTTGCATATATATACTGTGGGTGGGGGCGCTGTGCATATAGACTGTAAGTGGAGGAGTTCAGTTTTGAGGGGGGGGGTTGGGGTAGACATATGCCTTGGACTTGTGCCCCTGATGTTTTAAGACCCTAGCAACACCCCTGGATGCCTTGGTAAATTATTGCAGTGTATGGCAGAAGTGATCAGACGATCACATGTTAAAGTGCCGTACGCAGGCTAAGGCTACTTTCACACTAGCGCTTTTATTTTCCAGTATTAAGATTCATCATAGGGTCTCAATACCGGGAAAAAAACGCTTCCGTTTTGTCCCCATTGTCAATGGGGACAAAACGTAGCTGGAGTTTGCTTTCCGTCCTGGGATGCGGAGCAAGACGGATTCGTCATGACCCACAATTCTCAATGAGTTCTCAATGTGCCCCTGACTCAGGACCTGTGAATACATCATCACTGGTCCTTTAGCTTTGTAAGGCTTTCTATGACTATGAACTGCACTAATGATGCAGGGTTTCCATCATCAGTGCAGGCAATGTAAAGTCATGTAAGGCTGCTGAGAACCATCTGGCAGATTGGCACTCAGAGCAACCACCCCCCTGGCCACCCCAAGCTATGCCATTGATAGAGACATATCAAAAGTATGGATTGGAGGGGGTCTCAGCACTCAGGGGACGGAATTGAGACAGGCTCATAGACTTCTATTGAGTTTGTCTAGCTTCCTCCCCTGCAGGAGAGAGAGCACAATATGCAAACACTTCACTCTCCAGTATGTTACCAGTAGTGCTCACTAGTATGCGCTTTATAGGTCTTTTAAAGCAAAAAATACGGTAAGTATGAAAAAATAAGATATATGTTTATTTTATACAAATTTGCAATGTAAAGTACAAAATTTGATCACAGCATGAATTAAATATATTGGACAAATATGATATATCTGATGAAAGTCATACCTGCCTTGATAATCTGAGGTGGCGGCAAGTGACCTGTTGTTCTGTAAAATATGCCTTTCTTGGGGTCCACCAGCAGACGATAATATCCTGCTACCAAACAAGCAAAACTTGTGGCTTCAGGCCAATCCATGAGTAATATGAGAGACTAATAAGGAGGAACACAAAGACAAAATCAATAGAATTCTTGGTATCAAAGCATTGACAAGTACAGTCAACATAAATAATATCAGACAATTAGCCAAATAAAAAGCTTAGTAAAAATAGGTTTAAAATGATGATAAGGTTAGGTTTAAATTATGCTATACTCAGGAGTTCATTTATCATTTGAGGTAGTTGTTATGTCATTTGTAAGTCTGGCTTTGCTTTGTGTGCTTGCACATAATTTCATAATTTATGAACTGCTGCACCTTAATAATATACAGTATGTGGCGTGAGTGTATTGTGGGTTACACCTTTTGGTGTAAAAGCAGACTGGTATAATCTCACTTTTAGCTCTAAAACATAGACCACTGTTAAAAGTGGCTAGGATCATAAAATGACGCAAAAATGTTGCCATGGAAAGCAGGTGCTTTGTCTTTTTTACGCCACAAAACTGACATACAATATCTGATTTCGGAAATGACCCCCTCAGTGTTTAAATTTGACAGGACTGTATAGAACTGTATCTATACATTACACGATAAGAAATCTTGTACTCTTGAATGCAGTTGGATCTACGTAATCTTGATGTACATCTGCTGATGTATGTATGCTGGTCAATCATGTGCAAGACACCAATAGGTCATTAATGATTATGCGTACCTTAGTGTATAAATCTGGACATTTTCCCAGGACATAAGCCCACAGTACACCACAGATGTGAACAGGGTCGTACACAGATCTCATAGTACACGGCCCCCTGCCCCATCAAGTTTCCTAGCGCACATGCGTCAATCACTATCAGGCAATGCAGAATGCAAGGCACAATATCCCATATTTCTGATGAATTTACATATAATTTTGTTGTGGATTTAATTTTAATTGAAAACAATTGTTATACAAAAAGTCACCCTTGGACCCACTTTATCCGACTTCTGTGTCAGGAAAGAGTACAATTTTTAATAATACATTTTGTACAGAGTGCTGGTCTCTAAGTTTCCATTCAGTGACAGCTGATCCACAGAGGTCAAGAAATACCAGTGCGTGGCACCAAGGAATCATGCAAGCCAGAAGTTAGTGGACAAGCCAGAATCAGTGTAGGCAGTGTATGTACAATCTGGTAAACAGTTTAAAGGTCTAGCAAGCATCAAAGGGTCAAATCTGGTAAACAGGCAGAGCTGGGGCACAGACAAACACACTATAGCAGGAGTGTCATGGCAGTTCTGTGTGCCCGCTGCCATCCCACTATCTGCAATTTGCAAGGGCGCTGGTCCTACTCTGCTGTCCTGCGCTGGTTCTCCTCTGCTCTCTAGCAGTGGCTTGGCCGCTAGACTCCTGTGTCCCACGCTGCAGGCTGTAGCCTAGCTGGGCCTCTTTCTGTATACCATAGGGTATGCACATGCGCTTCTCATCCCATAGGCTGGGTTCACACGGGCGTGACGGATTGGCTCAGGATGCGTTCAGGGTGCGTTCAGTGAAACTCGCACTATTTTGCAAGCAAGTTCAGTCAGTTTTGTCTGCGATTGCGTTTAGTTGTTCAGTTTTTTCCGCGCGGGTGCAATGCGTTTTGATGCGTTTTTCACGCGCGTGATAAAAAACTGAAGGTTTACAAACAACATCTCTTAGCAACCATCAGTGAAAAACGCATCGCACCCGCACTTGCTTGCGGATGCAGTGCGTTTTTCACGCAGCCCCATTCACTTCTATGGGGCCTGTCCTGCGTTACAAACGCAGAATATAGAACATGCTGCGATTTTAAAGCATTGCAGAAGTGATGCGTGAAAAAAAACGCTCATGTACACAGATCCGTTGAAATGAATGGTGCCGGATTCAGTGCGGGTGCAATACGTTCACCTACCGCATTGCACCCGCGCGGAAATCTCGCCCGTGTGAACTCAGCCTTAAAGGGCCAGCCTACCTGTACACAATCTGTACCAGATTGACCTCTGTGGGTATTTAACCCCTTAAGGACTCAGCCCTATTTCACCTTAAGGACCAGGCCATTTTTTGCAAATCTGTCCAGTGTCACTTTAAGTGCTGATAACTTTAAAACGCTTTGACTTATCCAGGCCGTTCTGAGATTGTTTTTTTTGTCACATATTGTACTTCATGAAACTGGTAAAATGAAGTAAAAAAAAATCATTTTTATTTATAAAAAAATACCAAATTTACCAAAAATTTGTAAAAAATGGCAAATTTCCAAGTTTCAATTTCTCTACTTCTATAATACATAGTAATACCTCCAAAAATAGTTATTACTTTACATTCCCCATATGTCTACTTCATGTTTGGATCATTTTGGGAATGATATTTAATTTTTTGGGGATGTTACAAGGCTTAGAAGATTAGAAGCAAATCTTGAAATTTTTCAGAAATTTTCAAAAACCCAATTTTTAGGGACCAGTTCAGGTCTGAAGTCACTTTGCGAGGCTTACATAGTAGAAACTGTAGTGTCCCACTAGGTAGGCGTGGGCACTACACAAGGGTCAATTGGTTCACGTGTTACTTCTACTCCTAAGGGACAGTGACATTATATTTAACTGTGAATTTTAATGTATTTTTCTATGTATTTTTACATGCAATGTTTCCCCTGTGTCATGCATAGCAGGCCTATGAGGGTGTAGTTAGGCATCCTAAACACTAGAGAGCCCCTAGTATAAATGTTCAGGCCCAGACAGGGAGGAGTTAGATCATAGTCAGAAGTCTGTGGAGACAGAAGTGAGAAGGCACCAGCCAGAGATATGCTGAGGGCCTCCTCCTGACATGCAGCTTGATAGCACTGGCTGCTAGCTACGACCAGGAGGCTAGGGAAGAACTCTAGCCTGCCTGTAGATAAAGTGAGCCTCAGTTAGCTCAGAAGATTACCCCAGTAGTAGGAGTGAACCTCCTGGGAGAAACCTGCAGCTTCCCTCACAACAGGAACAGCACCACAAGTTCAGATAAGTAACCTGATAAGCAGAGGGACTTTAATATAAAAGCAAGAGCCAATACTGGAGGAAGGATTTATATACCAAGGATTAAAGCCACCATTTAGGCATCCGGGCCTTGGGATCCAGCCACCCAGAATAGCTGAAGGGGAGAGAGCAGCATTGTACTGCACAGCATTAACTGTATACCCTCCAAGTATCTTGCATGATTAATACCTGCCATTATTGAAAGTAAACCTGAATGTGGAATATTGTTCAAGGGACTGCATCACCATTAGCAACTGTAAACTGTCTGTATAAAGTTGGACTGTTTCCTAAAGTAAAGCAACGTTCGGTTTACCACCTGTGTACTCCATTACTACTCCTACAAATAGGTGTGCCACCGTTACAGGCACTGGCGTCACAATTCTTAAAGGGACCTTGCCTCAGGCACTCAAAACACCTGCAACATCCAGGGCACCTCACACAACATCAGGCCAGGTCTCTCCATATAGAGTGTGCCCCAGAGGAACTTGAGTCTACCTCTCCTTCACTGCCGCATGCCTGCCCAGGGCCCTCCAAAAAGTGAGTAACCCTCGATTGCCCATAACCGTGACCTCACAATCGCAATACCCTGCAGGTCTGGCGTGCTGCAAAACCACCCGTAAAATGACCCCATTCTATAAACTACACCCCTCAAGGTATTCAAAACTGATTTTACAAACTTTGTTTACCCTTTAGGTGTTCTGCAAGAATTAATGGAAAATAGAGATACAATTTCAAAATTTCACTTTTTTGGCACATTTTCCATTTTAATAATTTTTTTCCAGTTACAAAGCAACGGTTAACAGCCAAATCAAACTTAAAATTTATGGCCCTGATTCTGTAGTTTACAGAAACACCCCATATGTGGTCATAAACAGCTGTAGGGGCACACGGCAGGGCACAGAAGGAAAGGAATGCCATACGGTTTTTGGAAGGCAGATTTTGCTGGACTGTTTTTTTTGACACCATGTCCCATTTGAAGCCCCCCTGATGCACCGCTAGAGTAGAAACTCCAAAAAAGTGGCCCCATTTTAGAAACTACGGGATAGGGTGGCAGTATTGTTGGTACTAGTTTAGGGTACACATGATTTTTGGTTGCTCTATATTACACTTTTTGTGAGGCAAGATAACAAGAAAAAGCTGTTTTGGCACCGTTTTTATTTTTTGTTATTTACAACATTCATCTGACAGGTTAGATCATGTGATATTTTTATAGACCAGGTTGTCACGGATGCGGCGATACCTAATATGTATACTTTTTTTTTATTTATGTAAGTTTTACACAATGATTTAATTTCTGAAGCAAAAAAAAAATCATGTTTTAGTGTTTCCATAGTCTGAGAGCCATAATTATTTCAGTTTTTGGGCGATTACCTTGGGTAGGGTATGGATTTTTCCGGGATGAGATGACGGTTTTATTGGCACTATTTTGGGGTGCATGTGACTTTTTGATCGCTTGCTATTAAACTTTTTGTGATGTAAGGTGACAAAAAATGTTTTATTTAGCACAGTTTTTATTTAAATTTTTTACGGTGTTCATCTGAGGGGTTAGGGCATGTGATATTTTTATAGAGCCGGTCGATACGGACGTGGCGATACCTAATATGTATACTTTTTTTTATTTATGTAAGTTTTACACAATAATATAATTTTTGAAACAAAAAAAAAATCATGTTTTAGTGTCTCCATATTCTGAGAGCCATAGTTTTTTCAGTTTTTGTGCGATTATCTTAGGTAGGGTCTCATTTTTTTGCGGGATGAGATTTTATTTTTTATTTTTTACAGTATTCATCTGAGAGATTAGGTCATGTGATATTTTTATAGAGTCGGTCGATACGAATGCGGCGATACCAAATATGTATACCGTACTTTTTTTTATTTATGTAAGTTTTACACAATAACAGCTTTTTTCAAACAAAAAAATGATATTTTAGTGTCTCCATATTCTGAGCCATATTTTTTTTATTTTTTGGGCGATTGTCTCAGGTAGGGGCTCATTTTTTGAGGGGATGAGGTGACGGTTAGATTGGTAATATTTTGGTGGGCAAACGCCTTTTTTATCGCTTGCTGTTTTACTTTTTGTGATGTAAAGTGACCAAAAAATGGTTTATTTAGCACAGTTTTTACTGTTACGGTGTTCATCTGAGGGGTTAGGTCATGTCATGTGATATGTTTATAGAGCCGGTCGATATGGACGCGGCGATACCTAATATGTATACTTTTTTTCTCCCCCTATTGTTTACCAATTTTTTTAACTTTATTTGGGGAAAATGACGTTTTTGTTTATTTTTACTTGAAACTTTTAATTTTTTTTGGGGAAAACTTTATTTTTGAAACTTTTTTTTCCACTTTATTTTTTGTCCCACTTTGGGACTTGATCTTTGGGGGGTATATCCCTTTACAATGCATTCCAATACTTCTGTATTGGAATGCATTGGCTGTATGAGTAGTACTGTGTGTATTACTCATACAGCTTCTGGGGCCTGTGAGATCCAGGGGGCTGGATCTCACAGGCTCTTCACCGGAAGGCAGCGCGATGCCTTCCTTAGACATCGCGCTGCCTTCCATGCCATCGGGTCCCCCACACAGCCGCCGCAACCGCAGGTAAAGCCGCAAACCGCAGGTCTGAATTGACCTGCGGTTTGCGGCGATCGCCGATACGGGGGGGGGGGGGTGAACCCCCCGGCGTTGTGACAGGATGCCCGCTGAATGATTTCAGCGGGCATCCTGTTCCGATTAACCCCCACCGTGCCGCGATCGCGTTTTAAACACATGACGTACCGGTTTGTCATGGGTCCTTAAGGACTCGGGAAACATGCCGTATCAGTACGTCATGTGTCCCTAAGGGGTTAATGCACCTCACCCTTGAAACGGGTGCTTGAGAAATAGGTCTTTCTAGCTTGCTGAATCCTGCAAAGGTACTATAATCCGTTTGTCTGTCTGTCTACCAACTTCTGTCTGATTCCCGGATTCTGACCTAGTGCCATATGCCCTGATCTTTGGACTTCTTTATGGATTCACACAAACTCTGCCCACTTTGACTTCAGCCTGTTACTGACTACAAGTTTGGCTGATCCCTCCCCGTACCAGTGTCTCTGACCCCCATTGTGTTAGCGGCCAACCACCTGATGACAACTCCAAGAGGTAGTGTCCTGGTGCTTTCTCTGCAGCGAAGACCAGATCCATGTACAGGGGTTAGAGGATGAACAGAAGGGAGCCACCAGAATAACACCCTTAGGTGTAGCCCATAGCCAAATCTGTTGGTTGACACAACCAACCATTGTCTGTTGCAGTTTTGCCCAGGCCATGGATAACGCTGACCCACCTCTGATAATTTTGACAGATATATGCCAGGAGCTGGCTCACCAGCATAGACCTCTATAAGCAACTGCTGGATTGTATGCACCTTTTCACCTGCCTGAACACTTTTACTGTTGCCTTAGCCGCAGTCCCACCTCAAGTCCTGCCCGGTTCTGCACAGAGACTCCTCCAAGAGGTAGTGGCCTGTTGCATTCCCTGCAGTGAAGACCAGATACATGTGTAAAGGGTGAATACCAGGGAGCCTCTAGGATAATGCTTTTACGGTAGCCCATAGCCAAATCCAATGGTTGGCACAGTAGGTCCGCAATCACTGTCCATTACAAGGAGCTAGAAAGCCAAAATACCAATTCCTTATGCTTCTTCCCACAGCGAGAGGTGACACAATGGGAATGTTTCATCAGAAAATAACCTAATATTCTTATCAAGATTTTATGTTAAACATATATATTTTTTTTAATTTCATGCTGGCCACTAAGCCAAATAATAGGCGCCACCTCTTGGTCTCTGTACAGATCACTTCATCATTATCATCATAGGTAAGATTACAATGATGATAGCCTGTCTATCGATAACACATGATTCCACCACAGACAATAAGTGACTGCCAAAAAAATAAAAATAATATATATATATATATATATAAAGCTGAGTATATGTGTGTGTGTATGTTTGTCTGCTAAAGGAATCCACACCGTCGCATTTACAATCACAAAATTTGACACACAGGTACATCAGGTGTCCGGGAAGGTTTTAGACCAGGTCTCAGCTCTCTAGTACGTACCGTTCCTGAGATATTCCCAAAAAATGCCAATATATCAGCCAATAGAAGCTTGCAGGCCGTTAGCCGCCACATACACAGTTTTACTCCAGGTTTCCATAACAACCTAGCCATTTTTCTTCACTGCTGTAGGTGAGCTTTAAAGGAAATCTGTCACCAGGTAATCGTTATTGAAGTAAAGCCATGGCCTAATAGTACTTAGTACCTTATTTCAAGATGTGCCTTTGTTCCAGCAATAGATGTTTTTATCCTCTGAAAATCCAGTTTATTTGGTATGCAAATGAGCCACTAAGGTGCCCAGAGGCAGTGGCGTAACTACCAGGGAAGCAGCTGTAGCAGCTGCTTCGGGGCCCGGGCTGACAAGGGGCCCGGAGCAGTAGTAAACAGTCAGACTGGCCACACCCCCTCTACACTCACTTCACTGCTGCTTTAGAATGTCCTCGGAGCAGAGCAGGGAGCTAAGCCCCGCCCATCAGCACGGACCATTAATAGAGGAGCCTGGCTGCTTAATAGTGCAGCCAGGGCTCAGTACAGGGTGCTACAGGGAGATCCTGTCTCCCCTCCCTCTCCTAACTATTAGTACAGCCCAGCTTCTGCTACAGAGACTGCTCTGTAGTCGGCAGTAACAGGAGGGAGAGGGGAGACAGGAAGTGCTGCAGAAAGAAGATGCTGTGCCTGTCACTGTCAGGAGCCCATACATTCCAGGCTTATCCCTGCCAACCTTAGCTGTCCTGTATCTCATGTAGCCCCCCCCCCAGCTGCATTCATCTGCTGTCCTTTGCCCCCCCCCAGCTGCATTCATCTGCTGTCCTTTCCCCCCCCCCCCCCCCCAGCTGCATTCATCTGCTGTCCTTTGCCCCCCCCCACCCCCAGCTGCATTCATCTGCTGTCCTTTCAGAAGCCCCCCCCAGTCCTGGGCCCCCTACTTATCTGATGACCTACCCTCTAGGCCCACTATCCATCTGATGCCACACTCCTCTGGGCGCCCATGTGCAGCTTGGGGACACCAGTATGAGGCCAGAATGGGGACTGGAAGATCACGGAGCGGCGGGGAGCAGGCGAGTATGGTTTTTTTCAACAACTGTACAATGCACCGCTAGTTCACATCACATTTTTGTCCCACATTTTAGGCTGGGTTCACATCACGTTTTTCCCATCCATTTAATATATACAAAAAAACGTATTCGGATGCCGCATACTGATGCCATGACAGTGACATCCGTTCACCATAGAGTTTCATTGCAAAAAAAATAAAGTATCCATTTTTTTTACCGGATTGTGCAGGATACAAGAACGTGGAGTACTGCGTTTCTGTATCATGTACGTCATAGTCCAGTAAAAACACATGTATGTTAAAGAATCAGATGCCACTGTATGACGCCTGCCTGCCCGTTTAAAAATTTGCTGTGGGGCCCAGTCATTTCTAGCTACTCCACTGGTTACCAGGGGCTCAGACCATGGGGACAGACTACAGTCGGTGTCAGCCCTGCAGCAATACATAGAATGGGTGCCTCTCCTACAGCAGGGATCATACTGTGCTGTACATACAGTGTAGTGTGATGTCATCTTCACCTCTCCGGGTATATTACCCAGGAAAGCACAATTCTGCAAAAAGAACATGTTCTATCTTTTGGTGGAATGGAAGTGCGGAATGGAACCCCACGGAAGCACTGCGTAGTGCTTATGTAGTGTTCCGTTCCGTGATTCCGTTTCGCACCCTTCCGCATCTCCGGATTTGCGGACCCATTGAAGTGTGCCCGTTTATTGCTGATCCGCATATGCAGTCCGCAATACGGGAATGGCTGGCCCCTTTCACACGAACGATACGGGTTGGCTCCAGATGTGTTCAGGGTGCATTCAGTGAAACTCGCACCTTTTTTCAAGCAAGTTCAGTCAGTTTTGTCTACGATTGCGTTCAGTTTTTTCTGCTCAGGTGCAATGCGTTTTGATGTGTTTTTCATGCACGTGTTAAAAAACTAAAAGTTTACAATCAACATCTCCTAGCAACCTGGTGATGAGCGTGGGGACGTCGGCGCAGGTCCTGCTGAATGAAGATAGAAGATTTCTATCTTCATTCAGCAGGACCTGCTCTGACGTCACCACGCTCACCACGTTGTGAGCGCGGTGACGTCACCAAAGGTACTTTTCCTGCCAGGTCCTGAAAGAAGACGAGTCGGGCTGCGCGATCCAGTGGATGAGGTGAATAATTAAATATTTTATTATTTTTTAACCCCTCAAGCCACATGTTACTTAGCATTCTGTATTAAGAATGCTATTATTTTCCCTTATAACCATGTTATAAGGGAAAATAATAAAGTTCGGGTCCCTATCATCTCCTAGCAACCATCCGTGAAAATTGCATTGCATCCGCAATGCTTGCGGATGCAATGCGATTTTCAAGCAGCCCCATTCACTTCTGTGGGGCCTGCGCTACGTGAAAAACGCAGAATATAGAACATGCTGCGATTTTTACGCAACGCACAACTGATGCGTGAAAATCACTGATCATGTACACAGCCCCATTGAAGTGAATGGGTCCGGATTCAGTGCGGGTGCAATGCGTTCACATCACGCATTGCACCCGTGCGGAAAAGTCGCCCATGTCAAAGGGGCCTAAGACTTTGACACGGCCCCCACAACAGTATGATAGAATGACACTAGATGACAGATAGAGTGTGTGTGTATGTATATAATATATATAATAGGAAAAGGATGGCGTGGCAGCCTGGTCTGGTCTAGATCGTGCCAAAGGAGCGGGGTTTACACGGGGGGGGGGGGGGGGCCTATACAAAAATTTGCTGTGGGGCCCAGTCACCTCTAGTTACGCCCCTGCCCAGAGAAAGCTGGACTGTCCGGCCAAAAACTGGACCTCTGGCCACCCTAGGGGCAGGCTGCTGTGGAGATCACAGGTAAGGGGATTGTCCGCTAGGGAGGTCAGTGTTAAGGGGCAGATTTCTGTAAAGGCCACTGTTAAGGGGGCGGGCCCCTGTGGAGGTCACTGTCAAGGGGGTGGAGTGCTGTGAAACTCACTGTTTAAGGGGAATGCTGCTATAAAGGTCAAAGTTAAGGGGGTGGGGTGCTGTAGATATCACCGTTATAGTGGATAGTGTTGATATCTTTTAATGACACACACAAACATTAAATAAAATAGATTAAGTATACCCGAGTGAAGCCGGGTCCTTCAGCTAGTCTTATATATAAAGCTGAGTGTATGTATGTATGTATGTATGCATGTCCGCTAAAGGAATCCACACCGTCGCATTTACAATCATGAAATTTGGCACACAGGTACATCAAGTGTCCGGGAAGGATTTAGACCGGGTCTTTGCTCTTTAGCATGCACAGTTCTTGAGATATTCATAAAAAATGCAAATATGGCACCATCACATGACCTACATTAGCCAATAGAAGCCTGCAGGTCTTTCTCCTCATATCCCAACTGCCCTGCACACGGTCAAATGACCCTTATCAGCCAATAGAAGCTCGCAGGCCCTTATACTCCCCATACACAAAGTTATACACCAGGTTTCCATAACAACCAAGCCATTTTTCTTCACTGTTGTAGGTCAGCTTTAAAGGGGCAGGACGCTGTGGATGACACTGTTAAGGGACCGGAGTGCTGTGGAGTTCACAGTTAAGAGGGCAGGCTGCTGTGGAGGTCACAGTTAAGGGGACGATCCGCTATGGAGATCAGTATTAAGGGGCAGATTGTTGTCGAGGCCACTGTTAAGGGGACGGGGTGTTGTGGAAATCACTGTTAAGGAGATGGGGTACTATGGAGGTCACTAATAAAGGGGAGGCCGCTGTGGCAGTCACTGTTAAAGGTGCGGGCGCTGTGGTGATCTCTGTTAAGGAGGCAGGAAACAGTGGAGGTCACAGTTAAGGGGACGGTCCGCTATGGAGGTCAGTGTGAAGGGGTGGGATGCTGTATAGGTCACTGTTAAGGGGGCGGGGTGTTGTGGAGGTCACATTTTAAGGGAACAGAGCTCTGTGGAGGTCACTGTTAAGGGGACAGGTTATTGTGGAAATCACTCTTAACGAGACAGGGTACTGTTAAGGTCACAAATACAGGGCAGGCGCTCTGGAGGTTACTGTTAACGGGGCAAGGGACTGTGGACGGCCGCTGTGAAGGTCACTGTTAACGGGGCAGGCCACTGTCAAGGTCATTGTTAAAGGGGCGGGCACTGTTAAGGGAGCTGGTGACTGTTGAGGCCACTATTAAAGGGGCAGCGTGGTACTGTGAGGTCACTGTTAAGGCAGCGGGGTACTATGGAGTTAACTGTTAAGGGAGCGGGGTACAGTGGCGGTCACTGTTAAGGGAGCGGGGTACTGTGGCAGTCATTGTTAAAGGGGCATCCAAACCAAGCAATTTCAAGCAAAGTCTAATCATGGAGTAGAAATTTACATCACTGATTGATCGTGATATTAAAAAGATTAACGCTGCGTTGAATCTAGGAAAATATCCCACTAAACAGAATCTGGTAAGCAGGCTTGGTTGAAACTGTAATTAAACAGATGTGCGCTCCATAGGGTAATTCTGCAGGTACCAGAAAGTGTGAAAATAAATTGCAAGGCTCACCTTGTAGGGTTGTGCTAATGTTAGGCACAACTCTAATGAATGCTTATCAGGAGGACCTTGAAAACCTGGAAAGTGGTGGTCTGCAGCCACGGGAGAAGAAGAAATCTTCTTATCAGAGATGCCTGGAATCCCCAAGAAGGTATGTAGTTGCAGAAGTAAGACGTCCCGCGGAGCAAAAGACCATCCACAGGTCACCAGGATCAGGAGTACAGAATTTTATTGCAGCAATACAACGCGTTTCGGGGACTCACTCCCCTGCATCAGGTACAAAAGGCTGCACATATACAGAAGACAAAAGCTACACATATTTATACATGTAAGAACCACCTATTTGGGGGTCAGGAGGTCAGGGGGAGTGTTCCCTAAAGCACCTTATATCAAACTAATACTTATTTCAAAAATTTTTGTATGTAGGAAAATTGTTATATGGAGACTGATCGCTATTATATCATGCTATAAAGAATAAAGTAACTCTATATATTTATTAGTCACCTAGGTTAGGGTCATGTGACAAACGAGTTCCACGGAAAGAGGCCGACATCTACAGTGGAGAAATTGGAAGCGCATGATGATGTAACGGTGACACGTGATCTGGGTTCCGATCATGTGAGAGAAGCCGGATAACGTGGTGGCCGCCACTAAGCAACCGGGACGCTCCTATGATGTAGGAGCGGTCCGGCGCATGTGACCACTGTTGCTAAGAAGGCAGGACGCTTAAAGATGAAGATAGTATCGGAGGTCAGTGGATGCCGGACAGCGACGCTGCACGATGGCACTCTTACTGACAGTAAATAGGGAGGCAAATAGGTGGACATATATTAAAAAAATAGGAATCATAAATAAGAAAAAAGGACTCCTTTTGGGGACTAATGTATGATATAAAAATGATAAAACCAGCTAAATGCAAAATATAGAATATATATATATATATATATATATACACATATCTATAAAAACGGAGGGTATCTAAAAGGATATATAAGAAATAAAGTTGGCACATAAAGATAAATATATACAGATATATGATGATCATATATACGATGATGATCATATATACACTGCTCAAAAAAATAAAGGGAACACTTAAACAACACAATGTAACTCCAAGTCAATCACACTTCTGTGAAATCAAACTGTCCACTTAGGAAGCAACACTGAGTGACAATCAATTTCACATGCTGTTGTGCAAATGGGATGGAAATTATAGGCAATTAGCAGGACACCCCCAATAAAGGAATGGTTCTGCAGGTGGTGATCACAGACCACTTCTCAGTTCCTATGCTTCTTGGCTGATGTTTTGGTCACTTTTGAATGCTGGCAGTGCTTTCACTCTAGTGGTAGCATGAGACGGAGTCTACAACCCACACAAGTGGCTCAGGTAGTGCAGCTTATCCAGGATGGCACATCAATGCGAGCTGTGGCAAGAAGGTTTGCTGTGTCTGTCAGTGTAGTGTCCAGAGCACGGAGGCGCTACTAGGAGACAGGCCATTACATCAGGAGACGTGGAGGAGGCCGTAGGAGGGCAACAACCCAGCAGCAGGACTGCTACCTCCGCCTTTGTGCAAGGAGGAACAGGAGGAGCACTGCCAGAGCCCTGCAAAATGACCTCCAGCAGGCCACAAATGTGCATGTGTCTGCTCAAACGGTCAGAAACAGACTCCATGAGTGTGATATGAGGGCCCGACGTCCACAGGTGGGGGTTGTGCTTACAGCCCAACACCGTGCAGGACTTTTGGCATTTGCCAGAGAACACCAAGATTGGCAAATTCGCCACTGGCGTCCTGTGCTCTTCACAGATGAAAGCAGGTTCACACTGAGCACATGTGACAGATGTGACAGAGTCTTGAGATGCAGTGGAGAATGTTCTGCTGCCTGCAACATCCTCCAGCATGACCGGTTTGGCATTGGGTCAGTAATGATGTGGGGTGGCATTTCTTTGGAGGGCCGCACAGCCCTCCATGTGCTCGCCAGAGGTAGCCTGACTGCCATTAGGTACCGAGATGAGATCCTCAGACCTCTTGTGAGACCATATGCTGGTGCGGTTGGCCCTGGGTTCCTCCTAATGCAAGACAATGCTAGACCTCATGTGGCTGGAGTGTATCAGCAGTTCCTGCAAGATGAAGGCATTGATGCTATGGACTGGCCCGCCCGTTCCCCAGACCTGAATCCAATTCAGCACATCTGGGACATCATGTCTCGCTCAATTCACCAATGTCACGTTGCACCACAGATTGTCCAGGAGTTGGCAGATGCTTTAGTCCAGGTCTGGGAGGAGATCCCTCAGGAGACCGTCCGCCACCTCATCAGGAGCATGCACAGGCGTTGTAGGGAGGTCATACAGGCACGTGGAGGCCACACACACTACTGAGCCTCATTTTGACTTGTTTTAAGGACATTACATCAAAGTTGGATCAGCCTGTAGTGTGTTTTTCCACTTTAATTTTGAGTGTGACTCCAAATCCAGACCTCCATGGGTTGAAAAATTTGATTTCCATTTTTTTTTTTTGTGTGATTTTGTTGTCAGCACATTCAACTATGTAAAGAACAAAGTATTTCAGAAGAATATTTAATTAATTCAGATCTAGGATGTGTTATATTTGTGTTCCCTTTATTTTTTTGAGCAGTGTACATAATTACATGTATAAAAATATGACCATACATGTATGAGAATTTTTAAAATTACGTTGATAATAATTAAATGAAAATAAAAATGCGTATTAATGTATAAGACATGATAATGAATAAGACATATTTCATAAAAAGGAATACGCAACAGGCTGAATAAGCACCGTTCAAACATTAAAAATAAATTTATGCATCATAGTGTTTCGAGATATGCTGCTGATCATCATCAGGGCCTTTTTTCGGGCATTTTTATTACTCCTATAGAACAGATTCACATAGACTGCCGTAATATTATGCAGACGATCAAAAGACGTGAGATGTTTTGGATTTATAAACTAAATAGCCTGAATCCTCAGGGCCTAAATGAGGCTTTTGAAATTAATTTATAATCAACCAATTATTTCACCATGTTGTGTTTTTATTTTTATTTTTTTCCCCTCTCTCCTTAGTTCAACATGAGTCTAATATGCGGTTGAGGTCACACATCCCAAATCATCTGCCCCCACTTCTCAGTTATTCAACTCAATTAATTTCCCTACTCATCATTATTATCTGTTTCTCAATACTGTTAGTGTCTCTCTTTCCATCTTTAGGTCCATTAATTTATCAGGTCCTTCCATTTTCAGATCCATTAATTTATTCGGGTTCTTGGATTTATTTATGATGTGTACATACACTGCGTGCAGAATTATTAGGCAAATGAGTATTTTGACCACATCATCTTCTTTATGCATGTTGTCTTACTCCAAGCTGTATAGGCTCGAAAGCCTACTACCAATTAAGCATATTAGGTGATGTGCATCTCTGTAATGAGAAGGGGTGTGGTCTAATGACATCAACACCCTATATTAGGTGTGCATAATTATTAGGCAACTTCCTTTCTTTTGGCAAAATGGGTCAAAAGAAGGACTTGACAGGCTCAGAAAAGTCAAAAATAGTGAGATATCTTGCAGAGGGATGCAGCACTCTTAAAATTGCAAAGCTTCTGAAGCGTGATCATCGAACAATCAAGCGTTTCATTCAAAATAGTCAACAGGGTCGCAAGAAGCGTGTGGAAAAACCAAGGCGCAAAATAACTGCCCATGAACTGAGAAAAGTCAAGCGTGCAGCTGCCAAGATGCCACTTGCCACCAGTTTGGCCATATTTCAGAGCTGCAACATCACTGGAGTGCCCAAAAGCACAAGGTGTGCAATACTCAGAGACATGGCCAAGGTAAGAAAGGCTGAAAGACGACCACCACTGAACAAGACACACAAGCTGAAACGTCAAGACTGGGCCAAAAAATATCTCAAGACTGATTTTTCTAAGGTTTTAAGGACTGATGAAATGAGAGTGAGTCTTGATGGGCCAGATGGATGGGCCCGTGGCTGGATTGGTAAAGGGCAGAGAGCTCCAGTCCGACTCAGACGCCAGCAAGGTGGAGGTGGAGTACTGGTTTGGGCTGGTATCATCAAAGATGAGCTTGTGGGGCCTTTTCGGGTTGAGAATGGAGTCAAGCTCAACTCCCAGTCCTACTGCCAGTTTCTGGAAGACACCTTCTTCAAGCAGAGGTACAGGAAGAAGTCTGCATCCTTCAAGAAAAACATGATTTTCATGCAGGACAATGCTCCATCACACGCGTCCAAGTACTCCACAGCGTGGCTGGCAAGAAAGGGTATAAAATAAGAAAATCTAATGACATGGCCTCCTTGTTCACCTGATCTGAACCCCATTGAGAACCTGTGGTCCATCATCAAATGTGAGATTTACAAGGAGGGAAAACAGTACCCTCTCTGAACAGTGTCTGGGAGGCTGTGGTTGCTGCTGCACGCAATGTTGATGGTGAACAGATCAAAACACTGACAGAATCCATGGATGGCAGGCTTTTGAGTGTCCTTGCAAAGAAAGGTGTCTATATTGGTCACTGATTTGTTTTTGTTTTGTTTTTGAATGTCAGAAATGTATATTTGTGAATGTTGAGATGTTATATTGGTTTCACTGGTAAAAATAAATAATTGAAATGGGTATATATTTGTTTTTTGTTAAGTTGCCTAATAATTATGCACAGTAATAGTCACCTGCACACACAGATATCCCCCTAAAATAGCTAAAACTAAAAACAAACTAAAAACTACTTCCAAAAATATTCAGCTTTGATATTAATGAGTTTTTTGGGTTCATTGAGAACATGGTTGTTGTTCAATAATAAAATTAATCCTCAAAAATACAACTTGCCTAATAATTCTGCACTCCCTGTATATGCACACTTGACACACATGTCCCTATAGACATATGTACATATATATTTATCTATATGTATGTTTATGCAAATATATAAGATTTTGTTCATGCACTTTAGACCGTTGTGGACTGCCTGGGTTCCATTTTATCCATTTTTAACTTTTACTTGTGAATTAATTTATTTATTCCTTTTTATGAAATATGTCTTATTCATTATCATGTCTTATACATTAATACGCATTTTCATTTTCATTTAATTATTATCAACGTAATTTTTACAATTTTCATACATGTATAGTCATATTTTTATACATGTAATTATGTATACAGTACAGACCAAAAGTTTGGACACACCTTCTCATTCAAAGAGTTTTCTTTATTTTCATGACTATGAAGGCATCAAAACTATGAATTAACACATGTGAAATTATATACATAACAAACAAGTGTGAAACAACTGAAAATATGTCATATTCTAGGTTCTTCAAAGTAGCCACCTTTTGCTTTGATTACTGCTTTGCACACTCTTGGCATTCTCTTGATGAGCTTCAAGATGTAGTCCCCTGAAATGGTCTTCCAACAGTCTTGAAGGAGTTCCCAGAGATGCTTAGCACTTGTTGGCCCTTTTGCCTTCACTCTGCGGTCCAGCTCACCCCAAACCATCTCGATTGGGTTCAGGTCCGGTGACTGTGGAGGCCAGGTCATCTGGCGCAGCACCCCATCACTCTCCTTCATGGTCAAATAGCCCTTACCTTCAAAGTTTTCCCAATTTTTCGGCTGACTGACTGACCTTCATTTCTTAAAGTAATGATGGCCACTAATTTTTCTTTACTTAGCTGCTTTTTTCTTGCCATAATACAAATTCTAACAGTCTATTCAGTAGGACTATCAGCTGTGTATCCACCTGACTTCTCCTCAACGCCACTGATGGTCCCAACCCCATTTATAAGGCAAGAAATCCCACTTATTAAACCTGACAGGGCACACCTGTGAAGTGAAAACCATTTCAGGGGACTACCTCTTGAAGCTCATCAAGAGAATGCCAAGAGTGGGCAAAGCAGTAATCAAAGCAAAAGGTGGCTACTTTGAAGAACCTAGAATATGACATATTTTCAGTTGTTTCACACTTGTTTGTTATGTATATAATTCCACATGTGTTAATTCATAGTTTTCATGCCTTCAGTGTGAATCTACAATTTTCATAGTCATGAAAATAAAGAAAACTCTTCGAATGAGAAGGTGTGTCCAAACTTTTGGTCTGTACTGTATATGATCATCATCGTATATAAGATCATCATCATATATCTGTATATATCCATCTTTATGTGCCAACTTTATTTCTTATATATCCTTTTAGATACCCTCCGTTTTTATAGATATGTGTATATATATATATATATATATATATATTCAATATTTTTCATTTAGCTGGTTTTATCATACTTTTATCATACATTAGTCCCCAAAAGGAGTCCTTTTTTCTTATTTATGATTCCTATTTTTTCAATATATGTCCACCTATTTGCCTCTCTATTTACTGTCAGTAAGAGTGCCATCGTGCAGCGTCACGGTCCGGCATCCACTGACCTCCGATACTATCTTCATCTTTAAGCGTTCTGCCTTCTTAGCAACAGTGGTCACATGCGCCAGACCGCTCCTACATCATAAGAGCGTCCCGGTTGCTTAGTGGCGGCCACCAAGTGATCCGACTTCTCTCACATGATCGGAACCCGGATCACGTGTCACCGTTACGTCATCATGCACTTCCAATTTCTCCATTGTAGATGTTGGCCTCTTTCCGTGGAACTCGTTTGTCACATGACCCTAACCTAAGTGACTAATAAATATATAGAGTTACTTTATTCTTTATAGCATGATATAATAGTGATCAGTCTCCATTTAACAATTTTCTTACATACAGAAATTTTTGAAATAAGTATTAGTTTGATATAAGGTGCTTTAGGGAACACTCCCCCTGACCTCCTGACCTCCTAACCCCCAAATAGGTGGTTCTTACATGTATAAATATGTGTAGCTTTTGTCTTCTGCATATGTGCAGCCTTTTGTACCTGATGAAGGGGAGTGAGTCCCCGAAACGCGTTGTATTGCTGCAATAAAATTCTGTACTCCTGATCCTGGTGACCTGTGGATGATCTTTTGTGCCGTGGGACGTCTTACTTCTGCAACTAAACAGAATCTGACATCAGAAGAACAAGCCACCTTACGTAATCTCAAGAACAACCAACATATCATCGTGAAACCAGCCGATAAAGGCGGCGAGATTGTTGTTATGGACAAGAAAGGCTATATCACAGAAATTGATCGACAACTCTCTGACACAACAACCTACTCCAGATTTCCAAATTACCCAATTCATTCCATTCGGTCCAAAATATATGAAACACTAGATAATTATCTAACAAACAATACCTTTGACAAAAAAACATATGATTTCCTTATCAATCCATATCCAATTACCCCAGTATTTTACATCCTTCCTAAAATTTACAAATCTCTTACTGACCCACCTGGCAGACCCATGGTGGCATCTACAGACTCCATTCTAGCTCCTTTCTCAATTTTCCTGGAAAAGATACTCACCCGTAAATCCAGATCTTTTCTATTAGACACAGGCCATTTCCTTAACATTTTATGAGAAATGTCCAAAATTTCTCCTACATCCCTTTTGGTGACACTTGATGTGAACAGCTTATATATATCTATTACCCATGACCTTGGTATAGAAGCCACACGACTGTCCCTCATTGATGCACAAACTTTAACCGAAGACTATCAATTTCTGTCTCGACTTATTAACATTAGTTCTCAAAGAGAATTATTTCCTATTTGGAGACACTTACTACGTTCAGAGGTGCGGGACCACCATGGGTTTAAACGCGGCGCCGCCATATGCCAACACATACATGGCGCAATTTGAAACTACCTACATTTATGAGAAGTCACTATTCCAACAGTTTTCCCTCTGCTGGTATACATATATAGATGATGTATTCTGTATATGGACAGGTCCGGCACACACTCTCACACAGTTCATGGATAACATCAACCAGATAAGAATAGAATTAAAATTCACCTTACACTACGACCCCAGCTCCATCAGCTTCTTGGACACTTTGGTCCAAAAAGACGAGAACGGTAGTCTGTCCACAGATCTTTACACAAAACCAACAAATAGGAATGGCCTCCTCCAATATACCAGCTGCCACCCCTACAATCCCCTACAATCCCTACCGAGATCCTAATTCACCAGATTACGATGCATAGTCTCCAATCCGCACAACCAACTGATTCAATTAGAAAAAATGCAGAATAAATTCAGAGACAGAGGAAATCCAGACCACCTCTTAACAGAAGAAACAACTAGGATATTTTAACCCCACAACATCACCAAAAATACTACCACGACCAGAGAGACTTTTATCCATACATACCATCCCATTGTTCCCAAAATACAACAGATTATTCGGAAACATTGGACCTTACTACAGCAAACATACCCCACAATCACAGAATTCTAAACACCAGCTTTAATGTGCCTCAAAAGACCAAAAAATCTCAGAGACCATCTAATACGGGCAGATATAGGCAGTCAAAACAAAATTCCTAAACAGTTTTTCATAGGTACCAAAAAGAAAGGCACATTTCCATGCTTACATTGTGCATGTTGTAGCAATGTTCTGAGAGGCAATGTGATATACCATCCACACACAGGACACCCCTTCCCAATTAATGATTACTATTAGGGTTGAATGAACCCGAACTGTAAAGTTCGGGTTCGTACCGAACTTTAGGATTTTTTGACCCCGGTGTTCGGAGATTTAATGGCACTTTTTGAAAGGCTGCAGGGCAGCCAATCAACAAGCGTTTAACTTGTGTGCCCTTAAGAAGCCATCACAGCCATGCCTGTGATTGGCCAGTGCAGCATGTGACCCAGCCTATATATAAGCTGGAGTCATAGTCAATAGCGCCGCATGTCACTTTGCTCTTACTAGTGTAGGGATAGGATGCTGCTGCTGTGAGGGAGAGAATAGAAAATAATTTATCTGATATCAGAACTTGTTGTTAACTCTGCGATCTACTGCGATTTTTTTTTTTTTTGTGTGGGTGCAATGCAAAATTTTTGTACCCTGCCCTGAGCCCAGTGACACAGAAAAATTTATTTCATCCGTCTGTTAGTTAGGTGGGCGTCGGTGGCCATTTTGTGCAAGTTCAGTGCACCAGCACTGCATATGTGCCAGGGACAATAATTTAATGCTGTTCTTTTAGTTCAGTGGGCAACATATACCCATTTTTTAAGTGCACCTGCACTGCATATGTGTCAGGGGAAGGGAAAATAATATAGGTTGTGAGTTCAGGGACATATTCGCATTTTTGTGTAAAGTACAATCCAAGTAAATCCATCTGTTAGGTTCTGGGGGGACTAATTACCGTATTTGTCGCTTTATAAGACGCACCTGATGATAAGACGCACCTAGATTTTTGAGGAGGAAAATAAGAAAAAAAATATTTTGAACCAAAAGGTGTGCTTTTGGTGGGTTTTGAACTAATGGTGGTCTGTGGATGACGCACTGTTATAGGGGGACCTGTGGATGATGCACTGTTATGGGGGACCTGTGGATGACGCACTGTTTTGGGGGGACCTGTGGATGACACTGTTATGGGGGGACCTGTGGATGATGCACTGTTATGGGGGATCTGTGGATGACGCACTTTTATGGGGGATCTGTGGATGACGCACTGTTATGAGGGGGATGTGTAGAGGATACACTACTACGGGGATGTGTGGATGACACACATATAGCATCTTACTGTGACACATATGATACTGTGACCAGCATAAGATGATCTTATGCTGGTCACAGTATCATATGTGTCACAGTATATAGTTCCTGTGCGAATAGTGACCCCCCATTACATCACAGGGCACACAGCAGACTTTATATGTAAAATCTTTTAATGGCTCTGCTTTCTTCTATAACAGTACTCACTATGAAAGCAGCAGTCATGCTCCTGCCAGGTTCATTAATGTGAGTGAGTGACTTCACGCGCCGGCTGGACCGTTGCTTTCATAGTGAGTACTTTTATAGAAGAAAGCAGAGTGTAATTAAGCAGTTTTCATATGTAAAGTCTACAATCTTCAAGCAGTGTCTCTGCTTTAAACTAGGGAAATCCTCTGTAGTAGTACAACTCACTATGAAAGCGGCAGGCAGGGCGGCAGCGTAACCTCGCGATGCTCACTCATTCACACTCCTGCTCCTCCTTCATGAATGAAGTGGGAGGAGCCTGAATGAGTGAGAATCGCAAGGTTACGCTGCCGCCCTGCCTGCCGCTTTCATAGTAAGTTGTACTACTACAGAGGATTGCCCTAGTTTAAAGCAGAGATACTGCTTGAAGATTATAGACTGTACATATGAAAATTGCTATGCGCGGGGCCCGATGTATTACAGTACAGTGACTGCATCGGGCCCCGCCGCGAGTGTTGCCAGCCTCCATCCCCTCCTCCCACCCCTCTGATACATCGCAGGCCGCAATGTATCAGCGTCACCAAAGTAAACATGGCAGCGTTCGCTTTATAAGACGCACTGCCATTTTCCCTCCACTTTTTTGGGGGGGAAGTGCGGCTTAAAAAGCGAAAAATACAGTATTATTTATTTTTCTAAAAAGTATATTTGTGCCCTGCACTGCATTTGTGGAAAAAAATCTGTTAAATCCATCTGTTTAATTGTGGGTGAAAAAATCCTATATTTTTTTTCATAAAGTACCTTTGCGGCCTGCACTGCAAATCTGATAGTGAAATAGAATCAGTAAATCCATCTGTTTCACTGTGGGTGAAAAAAATCTATTTTTTTTCCCCATAAAGTACCTTTGCAGCTTGTCCTGCTTTTCTGACAGTCCAATAAAACCGTTAAATACTGCTGTTATATTTTTGTTTTAAAAAAACACCCTTTGTGTGCTAGATACTGCATTTGCAGCCTTTGCTGCATTTCTGACAGTCCAATTCAATCTTTAAATACTGTTATATATATATATATTTTTTAAACACCCATTTTGTGCTAGATAATACATTTGCGGCCTTTGCTGCATTTCTGACAGTCCAATACAGCCGTTAAATACTGCTGGTATATTGTGGTTTAAAAAAACCACCCATTTCGTGCTAGGTACTACATTTGCGGCCTTTGCTGCATTTCTGACAGTCCAATACAGCCGTTAAATAATGCTGTTGTATTGTGGTTTAAAAAAAAAACACCCATTTTGTGCTAGATACAAAATTTTCGGCCTTTGCTGCATTTCTGACATTCCAATACAGCCGTTAAATACTGCTGGTATATTGTTGTTTTGAAAAAACACCTATTTTGTGGTAGGTACTACATTTGAAAAAAAAACACCCATTTTGTTCTAGATACTACATTTGCGGCCTTTGCTGCATTTTTGACAGTCCAATACAAGCGTTAAATACTGCAGTTAAATTATTGTTTGAAAAAAACACCCATTTTGTGCTAGATACTACATTTGCAGCCTTTGCTGCATTTCTGACAGTCCAATACAAGCGTTAAATACTGCTGTTAAATTTTGGTTTGAAAAAAACACCCATTTTGTGCTAGATACTACATTTGCGACCTTTGCTGCATTTCTGACAGTCCAATACAACCGTTAAATACTGCTGTTATATTGTTGTTTTAAAAAAAACACCCATTTTGTGGTAGGTACTACATTTGAAAAAAAAAACACCCATATTGTGCTAGATACTATATTTGCGGCCTTTGCTGCATTTCTGACAGTCCAATACAGCCGTTAAATAATGCTGTAATATTGTGGTTTTAAAAAAACACGCTTTTTGTGCTAGATACTACAATTGCGGCCTTTGCTGCATTTCTGACAGTCCAATACAGCCGTTAAATACTGCTGTTATATTGTGGTTTGAAAAAAACACCCATTTTGTGCTAGATACTACATTTGTGGCCTTTGCTGCATTTCTGACAGTCCAATACAGACATTAAATACTGCTGTTATATTGTGGTTTGAAAAGAAACACCCATTTTGTGCTAGATACTACATTTGTGGCCTTTGCTGTATTTCTGACAGTCCAATACAGCCGTTAAATACTGCTGTTATATTGTGGTTTGAAAAAAACACCCATTTTGTGCTAGATACTACATTTGTGGCCTTTGCTGCATTTCTGACAGTCCAATACAGACATTAAATACTGCTGTTATATTGTGGTTTGAAAAAAACACCCATTTTGCGCTAGATACTACATTTGAAGCCTTTGCTGCTGTAACGGTCACGTCCACACACACACAGGGGGAAGGATAGTGACCACTGCACTCCACCCTCACCCCTGGCCCTGCCTCACGAGTCCTGATGACAGGGGACAACTGGACGACAAACTGCACACCCCTGTCCGAAACAATATTTTCTGGGATGCCATGTAAACGAACAATCTCTCTCACAAAAATAGACGCCAGGGTTTTAGCATTCGGAAGTTTAGACAGGGGAATGAAATGAACCATCTTGCTAAACCTATTGACCACTACCCAAACCACAGTCTTACCCTCCGCCAGCGGTAGGTCAGTTATAAAGTCCATCGAGATATGGGACCAGGGTCTACTGGGAATGGGTAGGGGTCGTAGGTTACCAGCAGGGCGAGTCCTAGGTGTCTTAGACCTGGCACAAACCTCACAGACTGACACGTAGGACTTGACATCCCTGGTCAGAGTGGGCCACCAATAAGATCTAGAAACCAGATCCTTAGTGCCCTCAACACCCGGATGTCCACAAAAGGCAGAATCGTGACACTCACCCAACAGCTGGAGACGAAATTGTACGGGAACAAACAACTTATCTGTTGGGGTGGATGCCGGTGCCAGATGTTGTTCAGCCTTAATACGAGCCGAGAAATCCTGGGTTAGAGCGCTAAGAAGATGTTTGCTGGTAGGATGGATTCAGGCTGCGTCTCAGTGGGTTGAAAAGCATGGAAGCTCCGAGATAATGCGTCTGCCTTCACATTTTTACTTCCCGGCCTGAACGTAATGGAGAAATCAAAACGGGTAAAAAACAGAGCCCATCGGGCTTGTCGGGGATAAAACCTCTTAGCAGACTCGAGAAACATTAGGTTTTTATGATCAGTGACAACCGTTACTCGATGCCTTGCCCCCTCCAAAAAATGTCTCCACTCCTCAAATGCCCATTTATAAGCCAGCAGCTCCCTATTCCCTATGTCGTAGATTCTCTCCGTGGGAGAGAATTTCCTAGAGAAGAAGGCACACGGTCTCAGGTTAGTGAGGCTAGCAGGACCTTGTGAAAGGTCTTCTCCTGCGCCGTCCTCGGACGCATCCACCTCCACAATAAAGGGTCTCTCCTGATCAGGCTGGATCAGAATGGGAGCGCTACTAAATGCCTTTTTTAATGTTTCAAATGAAGAAATGGCCTTGGTAGACCAATTCTCCAAATCCGCCCCTTTCTTAGTAAGGTCGGTCAAAGAAAAATTCAGGATAAATTTACGGTAGTAATTATCGAAACCCAAAAACCGTTGTAAAGCCTTTAAGGATGAATGCCTTACCCATTCCTTAATTGCTAAAACCTTACCAGGATCCATCTTAAAGGTGTGAGGAGTAAACACATGCCCTAGAAACAGTAACTCCTGTACACCAAAGACACATTTCTCTTGCTTAGCAGATAGCTGGTTCTCCCTCAACACCTCTAATACTTGTTTGACATGAGACACATGAGACTCGAAATCAGGAGAGAATATCAAAATGTCGTCAAGATAGACAATAATAAATTTACCTAAGAACTCCCTAAGAATATCGTTCATTAAGTTTTGGAACACAGCTGGGGCATTGCTGAGTCCAAAAGGCATCACCTGATATTCAAAGTGTCCTATCGGAGTATTGAACGCTGTCTTCCATTCGTCTCCCTCCTTGATTCGGATTAGATTGTATGCCCCTTTCAGGTCAATCTTGGAAAACCAGGTTGCCCCCAAAACCTGGTTAAATAAATCCGGAATCAATGGGAGAGAGTATCTATTTTGGACAGTGATTTTATTTAATCTCCAGTAATCAATACAAGGCCTAAGACCACCATCTTTCTTTTTAACAAAGAAAAACCCTGCTCCCATAGGAGAGACTGAAGGTCTAATATGCCCTTTAGCAAGGCTCTCCTTAATATAATCTTCCATAGCCTTGCGTTCGGGCCCTGAAAGATTATAAATTCGACCTTTAGGAAATTCGGCACCCTCAATTAGCTCTATGGCGCAATCATAAGGTCCATGAGGGGTAGAACCTCTGGAGTAAGGGACGAGAACACATCAGAATATTCCTTAATAACAGAGGGTAATGTATTAGACCTTACTGAAACCCCAGCCTGGACCACGGACAAGCATGAGTCACACTTAGGTCCCCATTTCACCAACTCTCCTTTGGACCAATCAATTGTGGGGTTATGTAAACGGAGCCAAGGCAACCCCAGTACCACCTCAGCCGGTAGGTTCTCCAGGACTAGAAGAGAACATCTCTCAGAGTGGCACACACCCACGGACAGAGAAATTTCAGAGGTACATGACCTCACCGTACCACCAATCAGGGAAGTAGCATCAATAGCCATGACATGGATAGGTGTAGGTAAAGCAAACATTGGAATACCCAATTTACTAGCAACTCAAAGTCAATAAAGCTGGCCGCTGAACCGGAATCAATAAAGGCCTTACCCAGCCACTTATTACCCCCCAGAGAAATTGTTATGGGTACCAAAAGCTTACCTTTAGAAAAATCAGGGTGTACCTGGTCTTTAGGTTGTCTTGCCTTAGGAGACTTGTCAGAGAGGACCCTCTTAGGACACTTGTTGATCCAATGGCCAGGATCTCCACAGTAGAAGCACTCTCCGCGTCTGCGACGAAGAATACCCCGGGTCATGCCAACCTGCATGGGTTCCTCGGTGGAGACCTCAGTGTTGTCCCTGGAAAAGGCCTCTGGCTGGACCACCATCTGAGAACAGAACTGTCGTTCTTGTCGTCTCTCTCTAACTCGTCTGTCAAGTCGGACAACTAGGGTCATCATCTCCTCTAAGGTCTCAGGAATTTGGTAATTGACTAATAGATCTTTTAAATTATCAGATAGACCAGACCTAAACTGACTCTTCAGGGCTGGCTCATTCCATCCTGAGGGGACACACCATCGTCTGAATTGGGTGCAATACTCCTCCGCAGGGAGATGGCCCTGAACCAGTGCCCTAAGAGCCGTCTCGGCTACCAGGGCCCTGTCTGGTTTGTCATAGAGGGTACCCAGGGCCTGAAAAAAACCCTCCACAGAAGTTAGACAACTGGCCCCAGGAGGTAACGAAAATGCCCAGTCCTGGGGATCACCTTGTAGTAGAGAAATGATAAACCCTCACGCGTTGGCTCTCGGGACCGGAGGACACAGGGCGCAAACGGAAGTAGAGTTTGCAATTCTCCTTAAAGGAGAGAAACCTCTTCCGGTCTCCAGAAAAGGGTTCTGGGAGCTTGATCTGGGGTTCAAAATGTGGACTGGAGGACAGAGGAGTGGAAGAACTTTGCCCTAACTCACAAGAACGGAGTTTCTCTCCTAGCTCCTGCACCCTCTGTGTCAAGTTAGAGACATGGTCAGTCAGGGTAGTAAGAGGATTCATGATATAGTGGTTATTGGGCCTGTTAATCTGTAACGGTCACGTCCACACACACACAGGGGGAAGGATAGTGAGCACTGCGCTCCACCCTCACCCCTGGCCCTGCCTACTTGCCTCACGAGTCCTGATGACAGGGGACAACTGGACGACAGTCCCTAACTTAGGATACGTGCAGGGAAGACAGACAAGACAAAATACGGAACATGAACGGACCGGGTCAGAACCAAGAGAGCTACGCAGTACAAAGGGTAAAGCAAAGAATGGTCAGGAGAAGCCAAGGTCAAATACCAGGAGAGTAGAGAAGTACAAGAGGAGTCCAAAGAGAGTAGTCAGGTGGGAGCCGAGGTCACAATACCAGGACGGATGCGCAGTACAGGAGGAGCAAGCAAAGGATCGTCAGGGAACGGAATCAGGTGAGTATTCAGTAGTCCAACAAATAGCCAGGAACCTAGAAATTAACAGGCAACCTCTGGCTAGCAGGCTGCCTGTATTTATAGTGTGGAGTGAGGGTCATGTGACGTGGCCAGCGTCACATGACCGACAGACCAACCAGTTGAGCACCGAGTGATCAGCTCGGCACTCAAGGCAGACTTAGGAGCAGGGAGCCATCCAGCAGTAAAGCCGCCCTGGGAATGAGGTCAAACACGAATCCTCTCTCCCAAAGCTAAGCAACAGTTCTGCGGGCAATGGGGGACCGAGTGCACCTTTGGAACCCCGTTACAGCTGCATTTCTGACAGTCCAATACAACCGTTAAATACTGCTGTAAAATTTTTTGGAAAAAAACACCCATTTTGTGCTAGATACTACATTTGAGAACTTTGCTGCATTTCTGACAGTCCAATATAAGTGTTAAATACGGCTGTCATATTGTGGTTTTAAAAAAAACACCCATTTTGTGCTAGATACTACATTTGCGGCCTTTGCTGCATTTTTGACGGTCCAATACAAGCGTTAAATACTGCTGTTAAATTTTTGTTTGAAAAAAAACACCCATTTTGTGCTAGATACTACGCTTGCGCCCTTTGCTGCATTTCAGACAGTCCAATACAGCCGTTAAATACTGCTGTTATATTATGATTTTAAAAAAAACACACCCTTTTTGTGCTAGATACTACATTTGCAGCCTTTGCTGCATTTCTGACAGTACAATACAACCAGTCAATACTGCTGTTAAATTGTTGGTTGACAAATTTAAAAAAATTGTGACCGTGAAGTAATTGTATAACATTCGCCTGTCACACTTTTGTGTGACCTCAAGATTTTTTTTCTCTTTATGACACCGGTGCAGCCTTACTGTCAGTGAACTTATTTGTTGACTATTGGCGTTTACATTGTCGCCTGACATAAACCATTTGTTAGTTTGGTGGGTGAACGCAAAGAATGAGGAGAGCGTCAAGTAAGGGCCGTGGTCGTGGTGCTGCTTGTGTTGGTGGAGCTCCTGTTACAGGGAGAGGACGTGGTCGATCTGTGCCAGCTACACGTACAAGTGAAACACCTTACTCAGGTGCGAGTAGGCGACAGAACCTTCAGCGTTATTTGGTAGGGCCGAATGCGGCTCTACGAATAGTGAGGCCAGAACAAGTACAGGCGATAGTAGATTGGGTGACTGACAGTGCCTCCAGTTTCTTTACATTGTCTCCCACCCAGTCCCTTGCTGAAAGATCAGAGTTGGCACCTGCAGCCCATGGCCATCAGTCTTTCACCTTACCTCCTTGCAAATCAGCCAAGCATTCTGAGCCCCAAGTCATGCAGCAGTCTCTTCTGCTTTTTGATGACTCTGCTAGCAGAGTTTCCCAGGGCCATCCACATAGCCCTGCCCCAGAAGTGGAAGAGATTGAGTGCACCGATGCCCAACCACTTACTGTATGTTTCAAGATGAGTACATGTGATGACCACCACAGCACGTCTCGGATGATGACGAAACACTGGTGCCAACTGCTGTGGCTTTCTGCAGTATGCAGACTGACAAGGAGGGCAGGGGTGAAGACTGGGTGGAAGATGATGTGGAGGACGATGAGGTCCATGACCCCACATGGAATCAAGATCATGCGAGTGACCAGTCTTGTTCGGAGGAAGAGGTGGTGGTCACACAGAGCCACCAGCACAGCAAAAGAGGGAGCAGGGTGCAAAAGCGGAGCGTCCATCCCCTAGACAGTACGCCTGCTACTGCCCACCACACCAAGAGACAAAGCACACCAAAGCCAGCTTCAAGGAGTTCTCTGGCGTGGTAGTTCTTCAGACAATGTTCTGACGACAAGACACGAGTGGTTTGCACGCTGTGCAATGAGAGTCTGAAGCGAGGCATAAACGTTCTAAACCTGAGCACAACCTGCATGACAAGGCATATAAGTGCAAAGGATGAACTGCAGTAGAGTAGACACCTCAAAGACTCTGGCTCCTCCTGCTTCCTCTTCTGCTACAGTCTTGGCCTCTTAATCCCCCTCTGGAGTGACAGTGGCACCTGCCACCCTGCAAACAGAGGATGCACCAGCAACGCCAACTACTGGGTCACCAAGCATATCCACAATGTCCCATGGAAGCATACAGCTGTCTATCTCCCAAACACTGGAGCGAAAGAGGAAGTACCCCCCCTACCCACCCGCAATCCCTGGCCCTGAATGCCAGCATTTCAAAATTCCTGGCCTTTGAAAGGCTGTCATTCTGTCTGGTGGAGACGGAGAGTTTTAAAAATCTTATGGTGGTGGCTGTCCCACAGTATGTCGTTTCCCAGCCGCCACTACTTTTCCAGACGAGCCATCCCTTCCCTGCACAACCAAGTGGGGGACAAAATTAGGTGTGCACTGCGCAAGTTCGCAACGCCATCTGTGGCAAGGTCCACCTAACTACGGATACGTGGACCAGTAAGCACAGTCAGGGATGTTATACAGCACACTGGGTAAATGCAGTGGCGGCTGGTCCTGAGAGGGATAGCAATTTTGCGCATGTCCTTCCACCACAGAGGATTGCAGGGCGTTTCTCTTTGTCTCCTGTTGCTTCCTCCTCCTACTCTGCTTCCTCATCCTCTACCGCCTCCTCATCCAGTCAGCGTAACATCTTCACCACCAACTTCAGCACAGCCAGGGGTAAACAACAGCAGGCAGTTTTAAAACTTATCTGTTTGGGGGACAAACCCCACACTGTGCAGGAGCTGTGGACGGGCATGGAACAACAGACCGATGAGTGGTTGGTGCCAGTGAGCTGGCCTTGTGGTGTGCGATAATGGGCGAAATCTCGTAGCAGCTCTGTGCCTAGCCGGTTTGACGCACATCCCTTGACTGGAGCATGTGCTGAATTTGGTGGTGCAGAAATTCCTGAAAAATTTCCCCAATATGTCAGAGCTGCTGCAGAAAGTGCGGGCCATCTGTGCACGCTTTCAGAGATCTCAGCCTGCTGCTGCTGGCCTGTCAGCGCTGCAGCATAACTTCGGCCCACCTCATATGCGACGTGACAACAGGGTGGAACTCCACCTTGCACATGCTGGTCAGACTGTGCGAGCAGCAGCAGGCGATAGTGGAGTTTCAAGTGCAGCACGCACGGGTGAGTCGCTCTGCGGAACAGCCCCACTTCATCACCAATGTGTAAGCCTCCATGCGAGACCTGTGTGCCTTGTTGCGCTGTTTGGAGTACTCCACCAACATGGCCAGTGCCGATAACGTCATTCTCAGCGTTACTATCCCACTTTTATGCCTCCTTGAAAAAACGCTTCGGGCGATGATGGAAGAGGATGTGGCACAGGAAGAGGAGATAGCGGGATCATTTACAAGGGTTTCAGGCCAGTCATTCACAAGTGGCTCCGAGGGTGCCTGCACCAACATATGCAAGGTACACAATTGTCCAGCCGGGGCACAGTTCTGGAGGATGAGGAGGTGGAGGATCAGGAGGTGGAGATGGAGGAGGAGGAACCTTGTTCACAGCAGGGTGGCACCCAAACCAGCTCATGGCCATTACTGGTGCGTGGCTGGGGGCATACAGAAGACACAGACGATACACGTCCCACAGAGGACAGCTTGTCGTCGCCTCTGGGCAGCCTGACACACATTAGCGATTACATGCTGCAGTGTATCCGCAACGACCGCTGAGTTGGCCACATTCTAACTTGTGCTGATTACTAGGTGACCACGCTGCTGGATCCCCGTTACAAGGACAACGTACCATCCATAATTCTTTCACTGGAGCGTGATAGTAAGATGCGCGAGTACAAGCGCACGCTGGTAGACACACTGCTGATGGCACCTGACAGCGGGGGCACAGTGGAAGCACAAGACAAAGGCAGAGGAGGAGGAAGAGGTCGCTAACGCAGCTGGGGCTCCGCCAACACCTCAGAAGGCAGGGTTAGCATGGCCGAAATGTGGAAAAGCTTTGTCAGCACGCCACAACAACCAGGACCACCAGCTGATATGGAACGTCTTAGCAGGAGGCAGCATTTCAGCAACATAGTGGAGCAGTATGTATGCACACGCCTACACGTACTGACTGATAGGTCTGCCCCCTTTAACTTCTGGGTCTCCAAAATGGGCACATGGCCTGAGCTTGCCCTTTACACCTTTGAGGTGCTGGCCTGCCCTGCAGCCAGTGTATTGTCTGAATGTGTATTTAGCACGGCAGGGGGCGTTATCACAGACAAGCGCAGCCGCCTGTCCACAGCCAACGTGGACAAGCTCACGTTTATTAAAATGAACCAGGCATGGATCCCACTGGACTTGTTCGTACCTTGTGCAGAATAGACATGCATACCTGCCTCACCCAGCCATTATTATACTCAAGTGCACTTTCTCATTGTTTTATTTTTATATATTTTGCAATGTTTTGGGGTGTACCCTAATTTAACCGCTTGCCGTCACACTAACGCCGAAAGGCGTGAGTGCGGCGGCTCTCTCAGGTCACACTAACGCCAATAGGCGTCATCTTGTGAGACACAAGATTTCCTGTGAACACGCGCTCACAGGAGTGTGCGTTCACAGGATCTCAATGTAAACGAGTTGATCTACAGCCTGCCAGCAGCGATCATTCGCTGGAAGGCTGTAGATGCGATTTTTTTAACCCCAGAAAGGTATATTAGACGCTGTTTTGTTAACAGCGTCTGATATACCTGCTACCTGGTCCTCTGGTGGTCCCTTTTGCTTGGATCGACCACCAGAGGACACAGGCAGCTCTGTAAGTAGCACCAAGCACCACACTACACTACACGCCCCCGTCACTTATTAACCCCTTATTAACCCCTGATCACCCCATATAGACTCCCTGATCACCCCCCTGTCATTGATCACCCCCCTGTAAGGCTCCATACAGACGTCCGTATGTGTTTTGCGGATCCGCGGATCCACGAATCCGCGGATCCGCAAAACACGGACACAGGCAATGTGCTTTCCGCATTTTGCGGATCCGCACATTGCCAGAACTATATAGAAAATGCCTTTTCTTGTCCGCAATTGCGGACAAGAATAGGACATGTTCTATATTTTTGCGGAACGGAAGTGCGGACCCGGAAGTGCAGATCCGCAATTCCGGATCCGAGCGGGACAAAGTCTGTCCCCAATGAATGGGTCCCCAATTCCATTCCGCAAAATGCGGAACAGAATTACGGACGTGTGAATGGGGCCTAAGGGTCCCTTATCACCGTCAGTTAGTTAGCTACTTGTTAGGTAGTTAGCACCCAGCCCACTGCACCGCAGTCACTGATTAGTCGCTGATTAACGTCATCGCTGTCGCTAATCAGCACTAGTACTATATAGTATCTGTAAGTGATCAAGACTGATCGCAATCAGATCTATATCAGTACATTAGGGTAACCTTAGGCTCTACAAAAAACGCAGCGTTTGCCCGATCAGGCCTGATCTTGTGCGCACACTTGCGTTCAGTCTGCCCCACCGCAGTGACAGAAATGTTTTTTTTCTGATCACTGCAAAAACACCGTAAAATCGCTGCGGCGCTATAAAGATCACTTTTGAGCTTTTTGGATCTTTATTAGCGATCGCAGCTTTTTTTTTTTTGCACAGTTTTTGGCAGAGATTTTTTCATCCACATTGATCGATGCGAATGAAGAAATCTGTGCCGTTCATTTTTTCTTTCAGCCCAGAGGCTGAACGAAAAAAAAAATATCTCATTACTATGGATGAGCGAACCCGAACTGTATAGTTCGGGTTCATACTGAATTTTGGGGTGCTCGTGACACGGACCCGAACCCGAACATTTACGTAAAAGTCCGGGTTTGGGGTTCGGCGCTTTCTTGGCGCTTTTTGAAAGGCTGCAAAGCAGCCAATCAACAAGCATCATACTACTTGCCCCAAGAGGCCATCACAGCCATGCCTACTATTGGCATGGCTGTGATTGGCCAGTGCAGCATGTGACCCAGACTCTATTTAAGCTGGAGTCACGTAGCGCCGCACGTCTCTCTGCTCTGATCAGTGTAGGAATAGGATGCAGCTGCTGCTGTTAGGGCCAGATTAGGCAGGGATTTACTCATCAAAAACACTTAACGAAGTGATCGATCTACAGCTGTGTATCATTCAACTTCTGCTAGTTAATTGCTCATTGTTTTTAGGCTGCCCAGAGCGTTTTTCTGTCACTTTTCTCTGGAGTGATCGGCGGCCATTTTGTGTCCTGTTGTGCGCCAGCACAGGCTGCCACCAAGTCCATTTAACCCTCAATAGTGTGTTGTTTTTTTTTTGCTATATCCTACATCAGGGGCTTGGCTGTGCTTGCTATTTTATTGAGGGGTAAAATACAATTGGGAAAATAGCAGTACCCTAAATCTGGTGTTTCAGCTGTGGCTAGCCAATTGTAATACTGTCTGCTGTATAGCAAAGGATATATTTTTTTCTGGGGTGAAATTCATTTCCCAAAATAGAAATACCCTAAATCTGGTGTTCCAGCTGTGGCTGGACAAGTTTTCTAGTGTCCGTCAAAGCACAGTTTTTGTTCTGGGTTGAAATTCAATTCCCAAAATAGCAATTCCCTAAATCAGTGGTTTCTGCTGTAGCAGGCCAAGTTTAAATCTATCCATAAAAGGGTATATTACATTGAAGGTGCTGATAGGGAAGCCTGATTCTCTGCTATGGGACCTCTCTCCTCTGTCTGGGTGCCGGGCCTAAAAATATCTGACAGTGGCCTGTTCCAGTGGTGGGTGACATGAAGCCTGATTCTCTGCTATGACATGAAGCCTGATTCTCTGCTATGGGACCTCTCTCCTCTGTCTGGGTGCCGGGGCCTAAAAATATCTGACAGTGGCCTGTTACAGTGGTGGGTGACATGATGCCTGATTCTCTGCTATGACATGAAGCCTGATTCTCTGCTATGGGACCTTTCTCCTCTGTCCGGGTGCCGGGGCCTAAATATCTCACAGTGGCCTGTTTCAGTGGTGGGTGACATGAAGCCTGATTCTCTGCTATGGGACCTCTCTCCTCTGTCTGGGTGCCGGGGCCTAAAAATATCTGACAGTGGCCTGTTCCAGTGGTGGGTGACATGAAGCCTGATTCTCTGCTATGACATGAAGCCTGATTCTCTGCTATGGGACCTCTCTCCTCTGTCTGGGAGCCGGGACCTAAATATCTGACAGTGGCCTGTTCCAGTGGTGGGTGACATGAAGCCTGATTCTCTGCTATGGGACCTCTCTCCTCTCTCTGGGTGCCGGGGCCTAAAAATATCTGACAGTGGCCTGTTCCCGTGGTGGGTGACATGAAGCCTGATTCTCTGCTATGACATGAAGCCTGATTTTCTGCTATGGGACCTCTCTCCTCTGTCTGGGTGCCAGGGCCTAAATATCTGACAGTGGCCTGTTCCAGTGGTGGGTGACATGAAGCCTGAATCTCTGCAATGGGACCTCTCTCTTCTGTCTGGGTGCCGGGGCCTAAATATCTGACAGTGGCCTGTTACAGTGGTGGGTGACATGAAGCCTGATTCTCTGCTATGGGACCTCTCTCCTCTGTCTGGGTGCTAGGGCCTAAATATCTGACAGTGGCCTGTTCCAGTGGTGGGTGACATGAAGCCTGATTCTCTGCTATGACATGAAGCCTGATTCTCTGCTATGACATGAAGCCTGATTCTCTGCTATGGGACCTCTCTCCTCTGTCTGGGTGCCGGGGCCTAAAAATATCTGACAGTGGCCTGTTCCAGTGGTGGGTGACATGATGCCTGATTCTCTGCTATGACATGAAGCCTGATTCTCTGCTATGGGACCTCTCTCCTCTGTCTGGGTGCCGGGGCCTAAATATCTCACAGTGGCCTGTTTCAGTGGTGGGTGACATGAAGCCCGATTCTCTGCTATAGGACCTCTCTCCTCTGTCTGGGTGCCGGGGCCTAAAAATATCTGACAGTGGCCTGTTCCAGTGGTGGGTGACATGAAGCCTGATTCTCTGCTATGGGACCTCTCTCCTCTGTCTGGGTGCCGGGGCCTAAAAATATCTGACAGTGGCCTGTTCCCGTGGTGGGTGACATGAAGCCTGATTCTCTGCTATGACATAAAGCCTGATTCTCTGCTATGGGACCTCTTTCCTCTGTCTGGGTGCCGGGGCCTAAATATCTCACAGTGGCCTGTTCCAGTGGTGGGTGACATGAAGCCTGATTCTCTGCTATGGGACCTCTCTCTAATTGATATTGGTTAATTTTATTTTTTATTTTTTTATTCATTTCCCTATCCACATTTGTTTGCAGGGGATTTACCTACATTTTGCTGCCTTTTGCAGCCCTCTAGCCCTTTCCTGGGCTATTTTACGGCCTTTTTAGTGCCAAAAGGTTCGGGTCCCCATTGACTTCAATGGGGTTCAGGGCAAAGTTCGGGTCGAGTTCGGATCCCGAACCCGAACATTTTAGGGAAGTTTGGCCGAACTTCTCGAACCCGAACATCCAGGTGTTCGCTCAACTCTACTCATTACCCGTATGCTCAATATAAGGCCTAATGCACACGACCGTGCTGTTTTTTGCGGTCTGCAAACCGCGGATCCGCAAAAAATGGAAGGCGCCCGTGTTGACTTCCGCAATTTGCGGAACGGAACGGGCGCCGGCAATATAAATGCCTATTCTTGTCTGCAAAGCGCGGACAAGAATAGGACATGTTATATTTTTTTATCGGGGCCGCGGAACGGAGCCACGGATGCGGACAGCACACGGTGTGCTGTCCGCATCTTTTGCGGCCCCATTGAAATGAATGGGTCCACATCTGAGCCGCCAAAACGGCGGCTCAGATGCGGACCCAAACAACGGTCGTGTGCATGAGGCCTAAGGAGAATAGCAGAAACTCCTAATGCTAGCCATACATGTAATGATTGCGGAGACCCTCAAATGCCAGGGCAGTACAAACACCCCACAAATGACCCCATTTTGGAAAGAAGACACCCCAAGGTATTCGCTGAGGGGTATATTGAGTCCATGAAAGATTGAACTTTTTGTCACAAGTTAGCGGAAAGGGAGACTTTGTGAGAAAAAAAATAAATAAATCAATTTCCGCTAACTTGTGCCAAAAAAATATCTTCTATGAACTCGCCATGCCCCTCACGGAATACCTTGGGGTGTCTTCTTTCCAAAATGGGGTCACATGTGGGGTATTTATACTGCCCTGGCATTTTAGGGGCCCTAAAGCGTGAGAAGAAGTCTGGAATCCAAATGCCTAAAAATGCCCTCCTAAAAGGTACTCGTTGGAATTTCGGCCCCTTTGCGCATCTTGGCTGCAAAAAAGTGTCACACATGTGGTATCGCCGTACTCAAGAGAAGTAGGGCAATGTGTTTTGGGGTGTATTTTTACATATACCCATGCTGGGTGAGAGAAATATCTCTGTAAATTGACAACTTTGTATAAAAAAATGGAAAAGGTCATTTACAGAGATATTTCTCACACACAGTATGGGTATATGTAAAAATACACCCCAAAACATATTGCCCTACTTCTTCTGAGTACGGCGATACCACATGTGTGACACTTTTTTGCAGCCTAGGTGCGCAAAGGGGCCCAAATTCCTACTTTTAGGATTTCACAGGGCATTTTTACGCATTTGGATTCCAAACTACTTCTCACGCTTTAGAGCCCCTAAAATGCCAGGGCAGTATAAATACCCCACAAGTGACCCCATTTTGGAAAGAAGACACCCCAAGGTATTTCGTGAGGGGCATGGCGAGTTCATAGATTTTTTTTTTGTCCCAAGTTAGCGGAATATGAGACTTTTTTTTTCATACAAAGTCTCATATTCCGCTAACTTGTGACAAAAAAAAATATCTATGAACTCGCCATGCCCCTCACGAATACCTTGGGGTGTCTTATTTCCAAAATGGGCTCACTTGTTAGGTATTTATACTGCCCTGGCATTTTAGGGGCCCTAAAGCGTGAGAAGTAGTTTGGAATCCAAATGCGTAAAAATGCCCTGTGAAATCCTAAAGGAACTCATTGGAATTTGGGCCCCTTTGCGCACCTAGGCTGCGAAAAAGTGTCACACATGTGGTATCGCCGTACTCAGAAGAAGTAGGGCAATGTGTTTTGGGGTGTATTTTTACATATACCCATACTGTGTGTGAGAAATATCTCTGCAAATGACAACTTTTTTATTTTTTTTATACAAAGTTGTCAATTTACAGAGATATTTCTCTCACCCAGCATGGGTATATGTAAAAATACACCCCAAAACACATTGCCCTACTTCTCTTGAGTACGGCGATACCACATGTGTGACATTTTTTTGCAGCCTAGGTGCGTAAAGGGGCCAAAAGTCCAACGAGTACCTTTAGGCTTTACAGGGTTGCTCACAATTTAGCCCCGCCCAAAATGCCAGAACAGTAAACACACCCCACAAATGACCCCATTTCGGAAAGTAGACACCCCAAGGTATTCACTGAGGGGCATAATGAGTCCGTGGGAGATTATTTATTTTTTTTGCCAAAAGTTAGCAGAAATGGAAACTTTATTATTATTTTTTTTCCTCAGAAAGTGTCATTTTCCGCTAACTTGTGAATTTTTTTCTAATCATACATGAACTCACCATGCCTCTCCGTGAATACTTTGGGGTGTCTTCTTTCTAAAATGGGGTCATTTGGGGGGTATTTATACTATCCTGGCATTCTAGCACCTCTAGAAACATGACAGGTGGTCAGAAAGTCAGAGCTGCTTCAAAATGCGGAAATTCACATTTTTGTACCATAGTTTGTAAACGCTATAACTTTTGCGCAAACCAATAAATATACACTTATTGGATTTTTCTTTAACAAAGACATGTAGCACAATAAATTCTGACACAAACTTGTATAGAAATGTAATTATATTTGAACAATTTTACCAGAAAAAGTTAAAAATGCACTTTATTTGAGAAAATTGTGGTCTATTTTTATTAATATCAGAAAAACGAAAAATGTCAGCAGCAATCAAATACCACCAAAAGAAAGCTGTATTTGTGAGAAAAAAAGGAGTTAAAATTCATTTGGGTGCTAAGTTGCATGACCGAGCAATAAACCGTTAAATTTGTGAAGTGCCGATTTGTAAAAAAAAAGGCCTGGTCACTAGGGGGGTATAAACCTGTGGTCCTAAAGTGGTTAAACAAAAAACAAAAAAAAAACAAAAAACAGTGTTGGCTACCTCCTACTCCTCCACCGCCGCTTCCACCTACACTGTCTCCTCAACCTCCTACTACATATTGACCTCCAACTCCTAGATCAAGATTATTATTTTTTATTTTTACGTATTTTATGTTATTTTAAGTCATTTCACTAATTCGTCTGATACATTGTTGGGTGACATACCCAATTTTTGCTGTAATATACCCCTGCTCTAAATAGTGGACAGGGAAATATATTTCACTAATTCGTCTGTTACATTGTTGTGTGACATTCACCAATTTTTTGCTGTGATATACCCCTGCTCTACCTAGTGGACAGGGAAATACATTTCACAAATTTGTCTGTTACATTGTCAGGTGAAATTCACAAATTTTGGGCTGTGATATAATCCTGCTCTAAATTGTGGACAGCGAAATACATTTCACTAATTCGTCTTTTACATTGTTGGGTGACAAATGCTCATCTTTTGCGCTAGAAAGTACATTTGCTGCCTACACTGCATTTAGGACAGTACGAATGGTGAGGCCAGAACAAGTACAGGCGATAGTAGATTGGGTGGCTGACAGTGCCTCCAGTTCCTTCACATTGTCTCCCACCCAGTCCCCTGCTGAAAGATCAGAGTTGGCACCTACAGCCCATGGCCATCTGTCTTTCAACTCACCCCCTTGCAAATCAGGCAAGCAGTCTGAGCCCCAAGTCATGCAGTAGTCTCTTATGCTTTTTGATGACTCTGCTGGCAGGGTTTCCGTGGGCCATCCACATAGCCCTGCCCCAGAAGTGGAAGAGATTGAGTGCACTGATGCCCAATCACTTATGTTTCAGGATAAGGACATGGAAAGACCACCACAGCACGTCTCTGATGATGACGAAACATAGGTGCTGTCACGGGGCACCGACAATGCGCTCACTCTCCACAGCCCCGCCTCTGAGCAAGAGCGAGGACGCGTGTAGCGTCCTCGTCTCCTAGGTGATAGGGGGCGGACCCGGCCGCGCATTTCTCCTCAGCGCAGCCGGCATCCTCGGTTCCCCCAGCAACCAGTATAAGTCTAAGCACCGAGCTGGGCACTCGGTGCTCAGCTGTATGCTGGCCACGTTACATGACCCCTGCTAGTCTGTATTTAACAGTTAGCCTGCTGCTGGCCACAGGTTGCCTGTTATTTAGGTGCCACCTGCAATTGTGTCTGACCTGGCGTACTTACCTCCTGCTGATATCCGACGATCCTCTGCCTGCTCCTTGTGTACTTTTGCTGCTCTTGTGGTATTCTGACCCCGGCTTCGACCTGACGATCCTCTGCTGACTACTTTGGTACTTCGCGACTCTCCTGGTATTTCTGACCCTGGCTTCTCCTGACTATTCTCTGCTTGCTCCATTTGTACTTCGTTGCTCTCCTGGTATTTGACTCAGTACGTTCACGTCCTGTGGTATGTCTGGTCTGTCCTCCCTGCACTTATTGCAAGTTAGGGACTGTCCCCTGTCATTAGGAATTGCGAGGCAAGTAAGTAGCGCCAGGGGTGAGGGTAGAGTGCAGTGGTCACTTCCCTCCCCCCTGTGTGTGTGTGTACGCGATCGTTACAGGTGCCAACTGCTGCGGCTTTCTGCAGTCTGCAGACCGACAAGGAGGGAGGGGGTAAAGATTGGGTGGAAGATGATGTGGAGGATGATGAGATACTAGACCCCACATGGAATCAAGGTCATGCGAGTGATGTGTGCAGTTTGGTGGAAGAAGCGGTGCTCGCACAGAGGCACCAGCACAGCAAAAGAGGGAGCAGGGTGCAAAAGCGTCTGTTGCTTTCTTGAGTGACATTTTAAAATTTTTGCCGTAAATAAACCCCTGCTCTGCATAGGTGACAGGGACCTAAATTTCTGAAAATCATCTGTTACATTCTCAGGTGACATTTTACCATTTTTGCCGTATACAAACCCCTGCTCTGCATAGGTGACAGGGACCTAATTTTTGTAAAATTGTCTGTTCAATTGGTGGGTGACATGAACCCAGTTTTGGCGTGAATAAACCCCTGCTCTGCATAGTTGACAAGGACCAAAATTTTTAAAAATCGTCTGTTCCATTGGTGGGTGACATTAAGCCTTTTTTGCCTTTGAAAACCCCCTGCTCTGCATAGGTGACAGGGACTTAAATTTCTAAAATTTGTCTTTAATTGACGCGCACCCCCTCCTTTCATTCGATCCTTCCACTTTAATAACTTGTCCTACATTTCCGCCCGATCACAGTTCAGCCATTGACCCCTCTTGGATGTGGTATCACTTTCTCACGCTCCCTCTCCGGCATGGAACTCTGACTCCCCATTACTAGAGATGTCGCGAACATAAAATTTTCCGTTCGCGAACGGAGAACGTGAATTTTTGCAAATGTTCACGAATGGGCGAACCGCCATAGATTTCAAGGCGAATTTTAAAACCCACAGGGACTCTTTCTGGCCACAATAGTGATGGAAAAGTTGTTTCAAGGGGACTAACACCTGGACTGTGGCATGCCGGAGGAGGATCCATGGCAAAACTCCCATGGAAAATTACGTAGTTGACGCAGAGTCGGGTTTTAATCCATAAAGGGCATAAATTACCTAACATTCCTAAATTGTTTGGAATAACGTGCTTTAAAACATCAGGTATGATGTTGTATCGATCAGGTAGTGTAAGGGTTACGCAGGCTTCACAGTGACAGACCAAACTCCCCGTTTAACACACCACAAACAACCGCAAACAGTCCATTTGCACAACCGCAAACTCCCCATTTGCACAAGGTTGGATACCAAGCTAGCCATGTCCCGTTCCTTGTCCTCACTGACGTCATTGAAGGTCTCTTCCTCCACCCAGCCACGTACAACACCAAGGGTCCCCAAAAGGTGACAACAAGCCCCCTGGGACGCCTGCTGTGTTTGGTCTTCCACCTTCTCAAAGCTACCTTCCTCCTCTGACTCCTCTTCTTCAGACTCCGCTCTCTGCGTTGCCTCTCTCTGCGTTATTATGAGGTGTGTTAAGTAGTACTAATTCCTATCAGTTTAATCCCTGTGACATCCCCTATCAGGATTTTAGGAACCGGGAGATGGAAAAAGACGCTTGGTCGGTCCTCCTATTTCCAATTTGGGGCACTGCGCGTGCAATCTACTGTGCCACCAGATAGGAGTGGTGTGTTAAGTAGTACTATTCCTATCAGTTTAATCCGTGTTACGTCCACTAGTATTATTATTATTATTATTATAATAAGGTGTGTTAAGTAGTACTATTTCTATCAGTTTAATGCCTGTTACGTCCCCTATCAGGGGACGTGTATATGGAATAGATTTTAGGAACCGGGAGATGGAAAAAGATGCTTGGTCGGTCCTCCTACTTCCAATTTGGGGCACTGCGCGTGCAATCTACTGTGCCACCTGATAGGAGTGGTGTGTTAAGTAGTACTATTCCTATCAGTTTAATCCCTGTTACGTCCCCTATCAGGGGACGTGTATATGGAATAGATTTTAGGAATCGGGAGATGGAAAAAGATGCTTGGTCGGTCCTCCTACTTCCAATTTGGGGCACTGCGCGTGCAATCTACTGTGCCACCAGATAGGAGTGGTGTGTGAAGTAGTACTATTCCTATCAGTTTAATCCCTGTTATGTCTCCTATCAGGGGACATGTATGGAATAGATTTTAGACAACCGCAAAGAGTTGTCAATAGTTGACACACTCATGACAAATTTTATTCCTCTATGCGTCAATCTTGGTGTAGTGATGACTGTGCTCGTGCGCACGTTTGGGAGATTGCAGGCGATGGGTTTTTTTCAAAGCCTATGGTCGTGCTGAGGTAGTTCAGTGACAGTTAAGTGACCCAGAAAACAATGATTCTGCAGTGTGGGCCCATTGTTGGCCTAGTAGGCTTTAATGATCACCTTAGATGATCACAAAGAAAATTAATGTTTTTTCTATGCAAAATTATCCAGCTGATCGCTTTTGGTCTGTTCACAATGAAGCAACGACCTTATCATCTGGGGTGTGCCAACATTGCCATTGTCATTGCCAACACACTCAGAGGTGGTCGCTTCATTGTGATACGCAAGCCCCTTCACCACAACAAGGTAACGATCACAAAGGGAATTGACACATGTATGTGCCTTTTTTTTTGTTTTGTTTTTGCAGCCACAGTGCAGCACCAGAGGCCAGAAAAATTAGTGTTTCCCAGGCAGAAAGTGCCCTAAAACATTGCGGCTTGAACCCTAGTTGGTGGCGGATAAGTCACACAAGTCATCCGGGATTCAGAGATAAAATACAGCAGCGTGTGGACCAATTTTAGCCCAAGGCAACTCATCTCATCAGGCCTTTTTTAGTCAAATGTATTGCCCACTGTCAGTCCCTTCGGGATCCATGCCTCATTCATCTTAATAAAGGTGAGGTAATCTAGACTTTTTTGACCTAGGCGACTTCTCTTCTCAGTGACAATACCTCCTGCTGCACTGAAGGTCCTTTCTGACAGGACACTTGAACCGGGGCAGGCCAGAAGTTCTATCGCAAATTGGGATAGCTCAGGCCACAGGTCAAGCCTGCACACCCAGTAGTCAAGGGGTTCATCGCTCCTCAGAGTGTTGATATCTGCAGTTAAGGCGAGGTAGTCTGCTACCTTTCGGTCGAGTCGTTCTCTGAGGGTGGACCCCGAAGGGCTGTGGCGATGCGTAGGACTTAAAAAGCTCTGCATGTCCTCCATCAACAACACGTCTGTAAAGCGTCCTGTCCTTGCCGGCGTGGTCGTGGTAGGAGGAGGATTACTTTCACCTCTTCCCCTGTTAGATTCCCGTTGTGCTGTGACATCACCCTTATACGCTGTGAAAAGCATACTTTTTAATTTATTTTGGAACTGCTGCATCCTTGCGGTAATTCGGTAACATTTCAGGCACTTTCTGCTTATACCCAGGGGTCTAGTAGCGTGGCCACCCAGTACAGGTCGTTCTCCTTCAGCCTTTTTATACAAGGGTCTCTCAACAGGCACGACAGCATGAAAGACCCCATTTGCACAAGGTTGGATGCCGAGCTACTCATGTCCCGTTCCTCGTCCTCAGTGATATCAATGAAGGTATGTTCTTCCCCCCAGCCACGTACAACACCACGGGTACCAGATAGGTGACAACAAGCACCCTGGGATGCCTGCTGTGGTTGGTCTTCCTCCTCTACCTCAAAGCCACATTCCTCCTCTGACTCCTCTTCCTCACACTCCTCTTCCAGCGTTGCCGCAGGTCCAGCAAGCGATGCTGATAAGGCTGTTTCTGGTGGTGATGGTGACCTCAACTCTTCCTCTTCCTCTTCATGCTCATCTACGGCCTGATCCAGCACTCTTCGCAGGGCACGCTCTAGGAAGAAAACAAATGGGATGATGTCGCTGATGTTGCCTTCGGTGCGACTGACTAGGTTTGTCACCTCCTCAAAAGGATGCATGAGCCTACAGGCATTGCGCATGAGCGTCCAGTAACGTGGCAAAAAAATTCCCAGCTCCGCAGAGGCTGTCCTAGCATCCCAGTCATACAAATACTCGTTGACGGCTTTTTCTTGTTGGAGCAGGCGGTCGAACATTAGGAGTGTTGAATTCCAACGTGTCGGGCTGTCGCAAATCAAGCGCCTCACTGGCATGTTGTTTCGCCGCTGGATATCTGAAAAGTGCACCATGGCCATGTAGGAACTCCTGAAATGGCCACACACCTTCCTGGCCTGCTTGAGGATGTCCTGTAAGCCTGGGTACTTATGCACAAAGTGTTGTACGATCAGATTACACACATGTGCCATGCACGGCACATGTGCCTTCTTGCCCAAATTCAATGCCGCCAACAAATTGCTTCCGTTGTCACACACCACTTTGCCGATCTCCAGTTGGTGCGGAGTCAGCCACTGAACCACCTGTGCGTTCAGGGTGGACAGGAGTGCTGGTCCGGTGTGACTCTCTGCTTTCAGGCAAGTCAACCCCAAGACGGCGTGACACTGTCGTATCAGGGATGTGGAATAGCCCCTGGGGAGCTGGGGGGGTGCCGTTGATGTGGAGCAAGACGCAGCAGCAGAAGAGGACTCAGCCGAGGAGGTTATGGAAGAGGATGGAGTAGGAGGAATAGAGGAGGTGGCAGCAGGCCTGCCTGCAAGTCGTGGCGGTGTCACCAACTCCTCTGCAGAGCCACGCATTCCATGCTTGGCAGCCGTCAGCAGGTTTACCCAATGCGCAGTGTAGGTGATATACCTGCCCTGACCGTGCTTTGCAGACCAGGTATCAGTGGTCAGATGGACCCTTGCCCCAACACTGTGTGCCAGACATGCCATTACTTCCTTTTGCACAATCGAGTACAGATTGGGGATTGCCTTTTGTGCAAAGAAATTTCGGCCGGGTACCTTCCACTGCGGTGTCCCAATAGCTACACATTTTTGAAAGGCCTAAGACTCCACCAGCTTGTATGGTAAAAGCTGGCGGGCTATAAGTTCAGACAAGCCAGCTGTCAGACGCCGGGCAAGTGGGTGATTTTGTGACATTGGCTTCTTACGCTCAAACATGTCCTTGACCAGTGTCGGACTGGGGTACCTAGGGCCCACCAGTAAAATCTATTTTGGGGGCCCACCGTACGGATACATTCAAATATAATAAATAATCTAACAAGTTTTTGTATATGAACATAGGCTGGTTGGGGTGTACATAGAATATATATATAGTGCAGTAAGTCTAATGTGTCATGTGCCACTTGTGCAGGGGCTGGGAGACTAGGGGCCCACCTTGCTAAGGGGCCCACCGGGGGATTCCCCTGTACCCCTGTGGGCCAGTCCGAGCCTGTCCTTGACAGACACCTGACTGTGGGCAGATGAGCAGGAACTGCTTGCTCAATGCGAGAGACGGAGTGGCGGATGGTTGAGAGGGGGCAAGGAGGACAGCAGTGGTTGACGTGGCTGAAGATGCTGGACCAGGAGGAGGATGGCGGCTTTGAGTTTGTGTGCTGCTTGTACTCATGTGTTGATCCCATAGGCGTTTGTGATGTGCGATCATGTGCCTTCGCAAATCAGTTGTACCTAGGTGGGTGTTGGACTTCCCACGACTCAGTTTCTTTTGGCACAGGTTGCAAATGGCATCGCTGTTGTCAGAGGCAGACACACAAAAAAAATGCCACACTGCTGAGCTCTGCAATGACGGCATTCTGGTGGTGGCAACAGCATGCGTTGATTGGCGCGCTGTCTGGCTGAACCCAGGTGCCGATGCATGCTGTCTGACTGTGCCACTAGCTCCTTGCGACGACCTCCCCCTGCTTCCAACTCGTCTCCTCCTAATCTCTGTCTCCCCATCTGAACTTTCCCCCTGTTCTTCTTCTCTTTGAGCGGGCACCCACGTGACATCCACAGACACATCGTCATCATCAACCGCTTCACTTGTATCTGACAACTCAGCAAAGGAAGCCGCAGCGGGTACATCATCATCATCACACCATACGTCCATGTGTGTAATGCTGCCTGACTGAGACATATCCCTGTTATCTACATCCTCTGGCAATAATGGTTGCGCATCACTCATTTCTTCCAACTGATGTGTAAATAACTCCTCTGACAGATCAAGTGTTGGTGGTGGTGGCAGGCGGGCGAGTGGTGACTTGAGAGGTGCCCGAAGCTGAGCTGGAGGAGGATGATGCGTCAAGGTTCCGAGCTGTAGAAGATTGGGTGTCCTGTGTTAGCCAGTCAACTATGTCCTCAGAACTTTTCAAGTTCAGGGTACGTGGCCTCTGAACTCTGCGCATTATTCTAGGGCCAAAGGGAATCACAGCACCACGACCACGACGGCCCCTGCGGGTTGGCCTGCCTCTGCCTGTCATTTTTTTTTTATTAGTTTAGTTGTACTATGCGTGCAAGCTACTGTGACACCAAATATGAGTTGCGCTGGTGACACTATGCAATTGCAGCTGGGCCTTAAAGGGTTTCTATCACTTGGTATCACATATTTAGGTGTCAGACACTAGCGATCCGCTAGTGTCTGCTCTAACAAACCATCCTAATATGATAGGTTTTGGGGCAGCCGTTTCGCTAAAATAAGAACTTATATCTATATGCTAATGAGCCTCTAGGTGCTATGGGGGCGTCATTACCACCTAGAGGCTCCGTCTACCTTCATAAACTGCCGCCGCCCAGCGCGTCCCTCCAGCCCGCCCATCTCCTGCTGAATGCGATCCTCCCCGTGCGCGTCTCTGTTCGGCGCATGCGCAGTGAATGTCTGACCGCTTCCCTGCTCAGACATCTCCACTGCGCCTGCGCCGATGACATCATAGTGCTCCGAGGAACAGGCGCAGTGGAGATGTCTGTGCAGGGAAGCGGTCAGACATTCACTGCGCATGCGCCGAACAGAGACGCGCACAGGGAGGATCGCATTCAGCAGGAGATGGGCGGGCTGGAGGGACGCGCTGGGCGGCGGCAGTTTATGAAGGTAGACGGAGCCTCTAGGTGCTAATGACGCCCCCATAGCACCTAGAGGCTCATTAGCATATAGATATAAGTTCTTATTTTAGCGAAACGGCTGCCCCAAAACCTAAGAACTTATATCTATATGCTAATGAGCCTCTAGGTGCTATGGGGGCGTCATTACCACCTAGAGGCTCCGTCTACCTTCATAAACTGCCGCCGCCCAGCGCGTCCCTCCAGCCCGCCCATCTCCTGCTGAATGCGATCCTCCCCGTGCGCGTCTCTGTTCGGCGCATGCGCAGTGAATGTCTGACCGCTTCCCTGCTCAGACATCTCCACTGCGCCTGCGCCGATGACATCATAGTGCTCCGAGGAACAGGCGCAGTGGAGATGTCTGTGCAGGGAAGCGGTCAAACATTCACTGCGCATGCGCCGAACAGAGACGCGCACAGGGAGGATCGCATTCAGCAGGAGATGGGCGGGCTGGAGGGACGCGCTGGGCGGCGGCAGTTTATGAAGGTAGACGGAGCCTCTAGGTGCTAATGACGCCCCCATAGCACCTAGAGGCTCATTAGCATATAGATATAAGTTCTTATTTTAGCGAAACGGCTGCCCCAAAACCTATCATATTAGGATGGTTTGTTAGAGCAGACACTAGCGGATCGCTAGTGTCTGACAGCTAAATATGTGATACGAAGTGATAGAAACCCTTTAAACACACAAACACGCGCAGGCTACTGACTGCTATTTATTCACAGTTAAAATTGTTGTTTTTCTTTCAATGTAATCTACTGTGACACCAGATATGAGTTGCGCTGGTGACACCATGCACTTGCAGCTGGGCCTTAAACACACAAACACGTGCAGGCTACTGACTGCTATTTATTCACAGTCAAAATTGTTGTTTTTCTTTCAATGTAATCTACTGTGACACCAAATATGAGTTGCGCTGGTGACACTATGCACTTGCAGCTGGGCCTTAAACACACAAACACATGCAGGCTACTGACTGCTATTTATTCACAATCAAAATTGTTGTTTTTCTTTCAATGTAATCTACTGTGACACCAAATATGAGTTGCGCTGGTGACACTATACACTTGCAACGCAGGGCATGAAACACACACGCGCGTGCAGGCAACTGACTGTTATTATATTACAGTCAAAAAAGTTTTTGTTTTTTTTAAATGCAAGCTACTGTGACACCAGATATGAGTGGTGGCACTGGGCAAGTGGGCACAGTATATGCTGTGAGCCTGACACACACGCTGGCAGGAAACTGCAATTAGATTACACAGGAAAAAATAAAAAAGCAGACTGATGTTCTAGCCCTAAAAAGGGCTTTTTGGGGTGCTGTCCTCACAGCAGAGATCAGATGAGTCTTTCAGGACTGTAGTGGACACTGAATACACTAGCCTAGCTATCGATTTCCCTATTAAATCAGCAGCAGCTACACTGTCCCTCCTCTCACTAAGAATGCAGCTTCCGAATGAATCTAAAATGGATGCTGTCCAGGAGGTGGGAGGGTCTGGGAGGGAGGGTATGATGCTGATTGGCTGGAATGTGTCTGCTGACTGTGAGGTACAGGGTCAAAGTTTACTCAATGATGACGAATAGGGGGCGGACCGAACATCGCATATGTTCGCCCCACCGCGACGAACGCGAACAAGCTATGTTCGCCGGGAACTGTTCGCCGGCGAATAGTTCGGGACATCTCTACCCATTACCCGTGATCACCATGGTAGGCGCATAAAAGAACAATCGAAAGTTGATAGAGAAGATATCCAATTGGATCGTGGACATCACAAAGTTATCTAGAGTCAACAAAGCGGCAGCAGGGCTTCTCCTATGTAACGTTTCAAAATCCAAAATACTGCAGTGACATTCCATGTCATTTTT